>NC_080062.1:10196237-10296237 GCF_026212465.1 Amaranthus tricolor | reverse complement strand
CATGATTATAATCTTACATGATGTCATTTACAAGAACAACTACCCATTGAACCATTGATACCGCATACATAAGTAATTATTCACATTCAAATATACAACTACATATATACATAATTAAATTATTCACATTCAATCTACCCTAAAAATCCTAATTAATTAAAATTATTCACATTCAAATATTCAAGATAAAATACATAAGTAATTATTCATATTCAAATATAAAATACATACCTTGGTAATGAGATATGATAATTTTGTTTCTACAATAAGATTATGTAACCTACAATGAAAAACAAAATCAAAATTAGTATAAAATAAGACTAAATCCTTATTAAAACACAATGACTTGAAAAAGAATGTTGGCCTCTTAGGTTTTGATGATGACTTCACTTCTAAATAAACAAACATGTTTTAGAAATTGTTTTGTAGGTGAATATCCGATTGTGTTAATCGTTGATGAAGCCTATGACTTTGTTCGTGGAAGTTGTACATGTCTCAAATATCCAAGAAGTTGGACAATTGCTTTAGAAGTCAGTTTACTGTTCCTAGAGTTAAAGTCCTGACGAAAGTTGTAGATGGAGACAGTGCGCTGTTCCCCACGATACAGGTCTGAAGAAGACATTGACTGGAAGTTACGAAAATTACGTTTTCTGTTTTTAGTTTATGTAAAAGGTTAAAAGTTTAATTAGTTGCTTAATTAAGTTAATTTATTAATTGGCAAAAAGTTTTTGAAGAGACTTATTCGTCACTAAATTAGTCTCCTATAAAATCGGACACCCAAGAGATTTATTCTCTACTTTGAACAAGTCTCCTATTATTTAGGATCTTCCTAATGAGTCATGTACTATTAACCGTACACGAGAATCGCAGTCATTTTCCACCTCTATTTTTCAATAACTTCCCAATTTTCTTTGGGAGCAAGTAAGTAAATGGAAGTCATGGGGTGAGTGCACTACATGGTAATCGTGGGTTGAGTGCACTGATGGCTGTTCCCTTTATAAACAAGGGAAGCTACGCTAAACTGATATCCATCTAAGAGTGTCCTTAAGGTGTGATCAAAATAAGAAAAATATTTTGTTCATGAATTTGCCAATTAATTCATTATATTTTTCTTGAGCAACTACTTAATTTTAATCTTTTTAAGAATTGGCCTTGTAAGGGTAATTGAGTGTTTTTGTTGTAATTAGACTCATGAGAACTCTAAGGGTATAGAAAAGAGAATCGTGAGAATAGAGAAAGAGAAAGGGAGAATAGAGAAAGAGAATTAGGCCTAGAGTAGAGAAGCTTCAAGTGAAGCATATTTGTTTTATGTAATTGTAATTGATTGCCTAAAACATAGTGAGAATTTTGAAATCCCGGGGGGTCGTGGTTTTTCCTTCTTATTAGGCCAAGAAGGTTTCCACGTAAAATCTTTGTCTCCTTTTTTATCTTTTGCTTTTTACGTTTAAACTTTATTTTGTTTGTTAAAATTCCGCAAATTAGAAGAAAAACGAAGTAAAGTTAGATACACAACAATTCACCCCCCCCCCCTCTTGTTGCATTCGACCATCTTCGTGTATTTCAACAATTGGTATCAGAGCCCTGTTCCTCATTTAATCAGGAAACCCTTTGAGTAGTATCCTGTTCCCTGGCAAGATGTTGAAGATGAACGAACGCATGGAAGAAGGATACTCTACGCAAAGGCCACCTATGTTCGATGGGAAATTCTACACCTACTGGAAAAATAGGATGGAAATTTTTATAAAGGCCGAAAATTACCAGGTATGGAGAGTCATTGAAATTGGAGATTTTGAGGTGACGACCATCAACTCCAAGAATGAAGCTATTCCAAAACCAATCACTGAATATGAAAAGGAAGATTTTCAAAAGATGGAGATGAACGCTCTTGCTATTAAATTACTTCACTGTGGACTTGGTCCTAATGAGCACAATCGTATTATGGGTTGCAAAACTGCCAAGCAGATTTGGGACCTGCTAGAAGTTACCCATGAAGGTACCAGCGAAGTGAAGCGCTCCAACATTGACCTCCTAATGTCCAAATATGAAAGGTTTGTTATGGAACCTAGAGAGAACATTCAAGAGATGTTCACCAGGTTCACAAATATCACGAATGAATTGGTCTCTCTTGGTAAGATCATTCCCGTTGATGAACAAGTTAGGAAAATACTTAGGAGTCTTCCTCAAGACGAACGCTGGAGAGCGAAGGTCACAGCCATTCAGGAATCGAAAGATTTCACCAAGTTTAATTTGGAAGAGTTGGCTGGTTCCCTCATGACTCATGAATTGCATTTGGGAACAGTTGACAGTTCCCGTAATAAAGGACTGGCTCTGGCAGCGGATGATAGTGAAGGGTCAAACGCTGGTAAAGAGGAAGCTGCTATGTTGGCACGTAAATTCAAAAAATTCTTCAGGAACAGCAGATATAGAAACCAAAGAAACAACAAAGAAAAGGGAACTGCTAACTTGAAGACAAATTTTGAATGCCACAAGTGTGGGAGCACTGATCACTTCATCAAGGATTGCCCTCAATGGAAAAATGAGAAGGGCAAGGGAAAAGCAAGAGAAGTTGGAAGACAATATAAGAAGGGAAACTTCAAAACTGATTTTAGAAAGGCAATGATTGCAGCTTGGGGTGATACGGAGAGCGAGGCTGAGACAGAAGCTCCAGTGGAAGAAGAAACAGCAAACCTATGCCTCATGGCATCTCATCACAGCAAGGATGAAGAGTCCAAAGAAAAAGAGGTAATGTCTTACAACTCACTTCCTAAACATCCATCTAAACTCAGTAAGAATAAATTAATTAAGTTGCTCTTGGAGACACAAGAGAAATTAGATAAACAGAATATCAAGTGTCTCCAAATCGAGAAAGACCTCAACTCAAACAAAGATCATGTGTCTTACCTAAATTTATTTAGAATAGATGTACAAAGCAGATTTTTTAATTTGCTAGATCAGAATATTGTTTTGAAAGAGACAATTGAAAAATTGAAACAGGAATTTATTTTTCTTAATATTGAAATAAATCAAAATAAATTGTTAGGATTAAGTAAAGATGTAAACAATATATCTACTCACATGGTTAGCACTGAATTTCAAAAGTTGAAATTAAAATTAGAATCATATGAAAGAGAAAATAAGTATCTAAAAGATCAACTTAATTTAAAAGGAAAAGTGAAAATCAATGAAGTTCCCAAATGGATTCTAAATGCTAAACCAAAAAGTAAAGAAGGTCTAGGTTATGATAAAAATAATAAAAAGAAAAAGGTTTATGTTGATCTCCCTAGTAGTAAAATCTGTTCCTTTTGTGGCAAAACTGGACACCTGAAAAATCAATGTGTAAAAAGGGAACAACATATCAAAGCAAATAAAAATTATGTCGAACGCATATGGATTAAGAAATGTGATTCAAGTATTATCGACAGGGAACCCAAGGATGACTGGGTTCCTGAACCTAACCATTAATTTGCTTTGCAGGTTCAAGTGAGGGGGAACAACTCATGGTATCTCGACAGTGGGTGTTCCAAGCATATGACGGGTGACAAATCTAAATTTCTCTCACTTGAAGCCTATGATGGGGGAACTGTAACCTTCGGTGACAATATGAAGGGTGAGATAATCGCCAAAGGAAAGGTTGGAAGGTCAAGTTCCCATGCCATTGACAATGTATTTTTAGTCGAGAATTTTAAACACAATCTTTTAAGTATTTCTCAATTTTGTGACAAAGGTAACTCTGTTAAGTTTACTTCTGAACGATGTATAATTTCTAGGAACAACACAGGAGACCCTGTGCTTGAGGGAATCAGAAAAGGGAACACTTATGTAGTGGACCTGGACACTGTTCCCAAAACCAGTCTAACGTGTTTAAGTGTCATAGAGAAGACCCACTACTTTGGCATAAGCGACTAGGTCATGCTAGTTATTCATTGATTAATGCATTAAGATCAAAAGACCTAGTTAGAGGACTACCAGCTATAAAATTTCTTAAGGAAGAAATTTGTGATCCTTGTGCCAAAGGAAAACAAGTGAGGTCATCTTTTAAATCAAAGAATTTGGTGACTACCACTAGACCGTTAGAATTAATTCATATGGATTTATGTGGACCTATGAGAACACAAAGCCGTAGTGGCAAAAGATATGTGTTTGTTGTTGTTGATGATTATAGTAGATTCACTTGGACATTATTTTTAGTAAGCAAAGATGAAGCTTTTGATGAGTTTGTTTCTTTTGCTAACAAAATACAAAAATCTACCAATAATCTAATTGTTCACATAAGATCAGACCAGGGCAAAGAATTTGAAAATTCAAACTTTATGAATTATTGCAATGAACATGGTATAAATCACAAATTTTCCGCTTCTAGAACACCACAACAAAATGGAGTGGTAGAAAGGAAAAATAGAACCCTAGAAGAAATGGCTAGGACTATGTTGATTGCTAGTGGTCTACCTAGAAGTTTTTAGGCAGAAGCCGTCAATACTGCATGCTATATTTTGAATCGTGTGTTAATAAGACCAATCACTTCTAAGACACCCTATGAATTTCTCAAAGGTGTCAAACCCAATATTTCCTATTTTCGTGTGCTTGGATGCAAATGTTTTGTTCACATAAATGGAAAACGAAATATAGGTAAATTTGATGAAAGAAGTGATGAAGCAGTATTTCTCGGTTATTCATCACATAGCAAAGCTTACAGAGTTTATCATAAGAGAACAAAGTGCGTGGAGGAATCCGTTCACATAATCTTTGATGAAACTAACTTTTCAACAAGTGAACAGGAAATTAACAATGTCAAAATAGGTCTTGCAAATCTAGAAGATGATGATGAAGGAGTTAAAGTGCAAGATCAAGGAACAGCAGGTGAACAGCCAATACAAGAAGATGCAGGAGAAACTAACCAAGTCCAGGAACTGCCAGCACAACAGGATCAGCAGACTGTTCCCAATCCAGCTGTTCCCGCAGATGACCAAAATGATCCAGCAGTTGAACAAAATGTCAATCAAGATGTTGAACAGGAACATGCTACTGTTCCCTCAAGAGAATTTGTGCCCAAACCTTGGAAATATAAAAGTTATCATCCTCTTGATTTGATTATAAGTGATATGAATAAGGGAACACAAACCAGATCCCAACTGAGAAACTTTTGTGCACATTTTGCGTTCCTATCATCACTTGAACCCAAAAATCACGAAGAAGCTCTAAAGGATTCCGAATGGATAGTAGCCATGCAAGATGAATTAAATGAATTTGAAAGGAATAAATTGTGGCACTTAGAACCCAAACCAAAAGGCAAGAAGGTAATTGGTTTGAAATGGGTATTTCGGAATAAGCTAGATGAGCATGGAATAATTGTAAGAAACAAGGCAAGACTCGTGGTCAAAGGGTACAATCAACAAGAAGGTATTGATTGCACTGAGACATTTGCACCGGTAACAAGGTTAGAGGCTATTAGAATTTTAATTTCTTTTGCTGCTTTTATGAACGTTAAGTTATATCAAATGGATGTGAAATGTGCTTTCTTAAATGGATTTCTTGATGAAGAAGTGTTTGTTGAACAACCTCCTGGTTTTGAGAATGCCTCTTGTCTTGATCATGTCTACAAGCTTGATAAAGCTCTTTATGGGTTGAAACAAGCTCCAAGGCAATGGTATGAAAGACTATAAAAGTTTTTGATTCGAAATGACTTTGTAAGAGGGAAAATTGATAAGACCTTATTCTTTAAGAACAAAGGTTATGATATTTTAGTTGTTCAAATTTATGTTGATGATATTATTTTCGGTGCGACCAATGATTTGTTATGTAAAGAATTTGCCAACCTTATGGGCACAGAATTTGAAATGAGCATGATGGGAGAATTAAATTTCTTCCTTGGTTTGCAAATTAAACAAACTGAAAATGGTATTTTTACTCATCAACAAAAATAAATAAAAGAACTTCTAAAGAAGTATGGGCTAAACAATGCTAAAACCAACCATACACCCATGGCTACAAATGTTAGATTACATGAAGACCTAAAAGGAACTAACGTAGATCAAACAATGTATCGAGGCATGATAGGTTCCTTATTATATCTAACTGCAAGTAGACCCGATATTTCATTTAGTGTTGGTTTGTGTGCTAGATTTCAGTCCAACCCCAAAGAATCACATCTCACAGCAGTAAAACGGATTTTAAGATATTTGAAGGGAACAGACGACTTGTCCCTATTTTATCCTAAAAGTGATGTTTATGATTTAAAAGGCTTTAGTGATGCAGATTATGCAGGTGATCTAGTTAATAGAAAAAGCACGTCAGGTATGGTACAATTTCTTGGCTCATGTTTAGTTTCATGGAGTTCCAAGAAACAAAACACGGTTGCATTATCCACAGCCGAAGCTGAATACGTAGCAGCAGCAGCTTGCTGTTCCCAAATGCTTTGGATAAAACAGCAACTAAGAGATTTTGGTATTAAAGTTGAATGTATTCCTATTTATTGTGATAATACCAGTGCCATATGTATATCTAAAGATCCAGTGCATCATTCACGAGCTAAACATATACATATTAGACATCATTTCCTTAAGGATAACGTAGAACATAAAAATATTGTATTAAAGCATGTCAATACTAATGAACAAGTTGCAGACATACTGACCAAACCGCTTCCAAGGGAACAATATGAAAAGATGAGATTGGAACTTGGTATGATCAAGCTCCACTAAAGATGGTTGCATAAAATTCCCAATGAAGCATCATGAAAAAAAAAAGGGTTAGGAATCAACCTCAATATTTTGATTGAGAATCAATTATTGCATGGATCAGGTAAACACGTAATAAAGTTTGTACTATGAATATTCTCTTGTTTGCATGTTGTTAATTTGATCAGACCAAAGCAATATGTTCGTTATTTTCTTTATAATATTTCATAATATCATAATTCATTTTTTTAAATTACTTTATTTTAATTTCGTATTTTATTTTGATATCATAAATTATATTATCATATTGTTTGAAAAATGTTTAGCCATTTTAAACTTAAATAAATAAAAATTTTAAGGGAAACGGTTTAAACCAAAATTCTATCCCAACTCTACTCAATCCTTCCATATCAAAAGCCATGATGAATGGCATTGATGAGATGGGACGTGAGGTAACCGTCAGCCATCTTTAAAAAGGCCCTAACACATCAAATCACTCAAACTATCTTCATCCCTTTTCAAAGCCGTCTCAAGAAACCGTCATTCTTCTTCTCTCAACCTTTCAAAATTCAAACATGAAAACACCAAAATCAAGCAAGAAAACTTCTAAATCAGGAAAGAAAGCCTCTACATCCCACCAAAATATCCAGCCAAAACCCTTAAAAATTGTTCATCCACCCCCATTACTGAACGCTGCACCATCACCATCCCAAGAAACCACTGAAAATATTGGAACAAAACGAAAAATACTTTCACCAAAAGGTGAATCATCCTCCAAAGCGGTCAAGCGTTTGAAGCAAGTTGATCCTAACAGTGCTGAAGAGATTGCAAAGGAAATGTCTGTCGGATTTGGGGTAGATAAGTACTGGTATGACTCTACACACTTTCCTCAACTTCATACTATTTTAAAATTTCAAGAATGGGAGGTTTTGATGACTGAGTTTAGTTGTAATCCCATTTTTCCAAACATTATGCGAGAGTTTATTTCAAACTTCTCCAATAACGGTGGAATGTGTTCTAGTATGGTTAGGAACATAAAATTAGAGTTTAATAGCGCATTGTTGGGGGAATGGTTCAATGTTCCAAATGTTGGGTTTGATACATATTGTGTTGGAGCAAAGATAGTTTTTTCAGGAATAAATGAAAAAACGATTTTTAAGTTTTTAGGGGTTGCACAAAAGAAGGGTAAAATCAGTCACAATGTCTTGTCTCCAATGCATAAATTACTTTACAATGTTGCACGAAGATTTATTTTGCCCCGAAACTCTAAGAGGAGTAAGGTGAGTCTACGTGATGCAACCTTGATTTATTGCATGGATAATCAAATAAAAATAAATTTTCCATCTTTGATGATATCACATTTATCTGGCTGCATTGAGAAAAGGAATGTTGTTGGCTATGGGGGGCTGTTAACATGGATTTTTCGCAAGTTTGGGGTACCATTGGATGGGCTGGAGTTCCCAATGGGTCCCAATATGAAAATTGGTGCACGATGTCTGAAGAATTTGCATCTCAAATTAAATGATGAAGGGGTGTTAATAAATGAATCAGAAGAAATAATTGATGTAGAATCTGATGAGGAGGAAATGGATGAAGAAGAAGGAGAAATTGAAAAAGAAGTAAAAGTAAAGAAGGAAAATGGAGAAGAAAGAGAAAAAGAAGAAAAATAGAAAAAGAAAATGAAGACGAAACAGAAAATGAAAAAGAAAAGGAAGAGGAAGTAGAGGAGGAAGAACAAGGGCCTGTTCCCACAGAAGAAGGAAAAGAAGGGGAACAGGAAGAGGGGGCAAGAAAAGAGGGGGAACAAGGAGAGGAAGAAGCTTTAGGAGAAGAAGTGCCTCATGATCTCTGTCATGGTTCCAGTGATGAAGAGGTTGTGATTGCATTAAGGAGGAAGGGTAAAGCTATTCAAAGGAAGAGTAGAAGGCTTGCTTCAAAACGAAAGGCTGCAATGGTTGATGATACCACTTCTGAAACCATTCCTGAGCCTACTTCAAATGAACCTCTCTCTCCCAAGCCAACCACTCCACTACCACATCAAACTCCATCACCACCACCATCACCTATTCACTTTACACCACCACCATTTCCATCATCTCCTGGTATTGGTTGTGCTGATCCTATCTCTACAGCTTCCTCACATTCTGTTCTCTCCAAGCTCATTGACCTACAGTCTCAATTCAGTGCTTTTCAAGATGAAGTTCGTGTCTCACTCGCTTCAATTGTTGATCAACTTACCATGATGGAAAATCGTCTTGGTGTAAAGTTGGATACCGTAGAAGTGCAGACCGAATATGTGGATGAAGAAGAGACTGCCCCTTGAACCCTCTCCCTATATTTTTTTTAAGATTTGTATGGCTGTTGCATTTCACAAACAATTTCACTTTTTACTTTGTACCATCTGGGGTACATTGTTGTTGTTACGTTGAACATTTGCTACTTTTCTTTGCTTTTATTAATGGTCTGTGACGTCTAACTATATGCAGGTTTGATTATTGTTCATGGCACTTACTTTTATTATGGTTTCTTGCTTTCATCACTGAAAATTCTATATGTTTTGTGCTGAGGATTGATATTCCTTATCTTATTTTTGATTGATGACAAAAGGGGGAAGAGAATGCACAAACTTAAGAGGAGCTGTGTGAAATGACAGTTACATATCTCAATTGATTCAATTATGGGAGATAATGTGTTTGTGTTGTGTGCAAGGATTATGCTGCTACATGCTAATTATGTTTATGCTAAAACATTCTGTTTTTTTAAGTGTGTTTTTAACATTACGGTTATTTTGGTTAATTGTTTGTTTTGGTTTAACTGTTTTAAAGTTGTTTCTCTTGAAAATACTTAATACTTTTTGTTAGTCTATTTTATATTAGTTCTTCTTAGTTTAATTATTTTTGAAAATTTTAAAACATATTTGATATTATGTTTTATAGAGTAAGTTGGTTTATGATATGCTTGGTAAATTATATTTACTAAGTTAAGAAGAGTTGTTTTAATCTCTAACATGCTCTTCAACATTTGCTTTACTCTAGTATACTTAAGTTTGTTTATAAAGTTTGTCATCATCAAAAAGGGGGAATTTGTTGGCCTCTTAGGTTTTGATGATGAATTCACTTCTAAATAAACAAACATGTTTTAGAAATTGTTTTGTAGGTGAATATCCGATTGTGTTAATCGTTGATGAAGCCTATGATTTTGTTCGTGGAAGTTGTAAATGTCTCAAATATCCAAGAAGTTGGACAATTGCTTTAGAAGTCAGTTTACTGTTCCTAGAGTTAAAGTCCTGACGAAAGTTGTAGATGGAGACAGTGCTCTGTTCCCCACGATACAGGTCTGAAGAAGACACTGACTGGAAGTTACGAAAATTACGTTTTCTGTTTTTAGTTAATGTAAAAGGTTAAAATTTTAATTAGTTGCTTAATTAAGTTATTTTATTAATTGGCAAAAAGTTTTTGAAGAGACTTATTCCTCACTAAATTAGTCTCCTATAAAATCGGACACCCAAGAGATTTATTCTCTACTTTGAACAAGTCTCCTATTATTTAGGATCTTCCTAATGACTCATGTACTATTAACCGTACAAGAGAACCGCAGTCATTTTCCACCTCTATTTTTCAATAACTTCCCAATTTTCTTTGGGAGCAAGTAAGTAAATGGAAGTCATGGGGTGAGTGCACTACATGGTAATCGTGGGTTGAGTGCACTGATGGCTGTTCCCTTTATAAACAAGGGAAGCTACGCTAAACTGATATCCATCTAAGAGTGTCCTTAAGGTGTGATCAAAATAAGAAAAATATTTTGTTCATGAATTTGCCAATTAATTCATTATATTTTTCTTGAGCAACTACTTAATTTTAATCTTTTTAAGAATTGTCCTTGTAAGGGTAATTGAGTGTTTTTGTTGTAATTAGACTCATGAGAAGTCTAAGGGTATAGAAAAGAGAATCGTGAGAATAGAGAAAAAGAAAGGGAGAATAGAGAAAGAGAATTAGGCCTAGAGTAGAGAAGCTTCAAGTGAAGCATATTTGTTTTATGTAATTGTAATTGATTGCCTAAAACATAGTGAGAATTTTGAAATCCCGGGGGGTCGTGGTTTTTCCTTCTTATTAGGCCAAGAAGGTTTCCACGTAAAATCTTTGTCTCCTTTTTTATCTTTTGCTTTTTACGTTTAAACTTTATTTTGTTTGTTAAAATTCCGCAAATTAGAAGAAAAACGAAGTAAAGTTAGATACACAACAATTCACCCCCCCCCCCCCCCCCCCCCTTGTTGCATTCGACCATCTTCGTGTATTTCAACAAAGAACAAGACTAACCCTAATTTCGTGGCTTTTGATGGAAAAACAACAATGGTGGGTTGAAGAACATAAACAAAGATGGAGAAGGAAATTCGTACAATGGGTGGTTATTGAAGCAACAAATTTCAACAACACAAGAACTTGAAGAACTTAAACAAAGTCGTTGGGATTGGAAGATGATGAACAAAATTAAATGAAAACACAGTAGAGTCGTATGACTTGAAAAACTTGAAGAGATTTTTCGTGGGTTTTTGAAGAAATTTTCTGAAATTGAAGAGCTTGAAGAAGAAGACAGTCGTCGTCGTGGATTTTTGAAGAAAGTTATTTTAGGGTTTAAGCAATTGAACGTCAAAACGCGTTTTTTATATTTTTTAAACTAACTATTTGCTGTGGGCTTCTTAAAAAACAGCAGCAAATAATATTTTTGTTTTTTTTTTTTTTTGCTAAGTCAGGAGATACTCAGCGTGCCGCGGAGATTTAGGCGAGCTGCAGAGCTGGTTCTGCCTGCCTTTAAAATTTTTCTTTATTTTTTTTTAATACTTATTTGCTGCGGTCATTCAATAACCGCAGCAAATAATGCTTATATTTTATTTTATTTTTTTTTAGTTTAATATGCACTTATTTGCTGCGGGCCATAGCATAACCGCAGCAATTAATTGTGCTACTGAGTATTTGCTGCGGTCACACCTTAAAACCGCAGCAATTAATTGTTTTTTTTTCTAATTCTTTTTCCTATTTATTGCTGCGTATATACAAAAACCTCAGCAAATGATACGCAGCAAATACGTTTTTTTCCACTAGTGATACTACCAAGAAATGCAACATATTCTAACATATGTTCAATCCATTGCTCATCATCCTCCTCATCAATAAACCCAACATGAATCTCCACATGTGCTTCAAACCTATAAGATGACAAGTGAATGAGTTGCAATCTAACATGGTAAATAGTAGCAATAAATAAAGTACGAGAATAATGCAAAACAACAGTCCCATAACTCATGTTTGAACACATTTTATGACCAAAAGTCCAAAACTGTCAATAACTTACACTAGGTTTTCCTTGAGCAAGAAGACAGAATCCCTTAAACCAACATCACACTTAGAACAACTCTTATTAAATGACTAAGACATTTTGACTTGTGTTACTGATAGGACAACTAAATCTACAACGCATTTCCAGTCTAGTTCTAGCCAAGCAAAAAATTAGCACATGAACTTTCCATAACAATTACTCTTAAGTTGGGTAACTGTCATGCTCGGTCTACGGCGTCACATGATTTGCTAATCTCTACGTGAAACGTGAATCGAAAAAAGCAAATTAGAATAGGCGGCGGTGGTGGTGGTGGTTGAAGGGGTAGAGTAGGCAGTGGTTGTTTGGTAGATAGGCTGGGTAATTATTTTTTCCTTATTTTTGTGTTTTTTAGATTTAAAAAATTAAGGCAAAAAAGTCAAAAGTAACTTGTATAACAGGTTATAAGTCATTTGGCTGTTTCGTAGCAAATATGAGAAAAAGGTTGGACCTTTGTAGAATAAATGTAAGGTTAGTCATTTATCTGCAAACGAGCTAAAGGTTGGCCATTTAGAAGCTATATTATTATTATTATTATTAGGGTAAATTGTCAAAAATAAACTAATATTTGTTCAATCCACTAAAAATAAACCTAATTATAGATTATTTTTAAATAAACCCACTTATCATATCATCATATGATACAATATCAATAAATTAACTGAAAAATACCACGTGTCATCCTTATAGAGCCCGGTTAGAGGGAAATTTTTATACAATATAATAAAAAGACTGAAAAATTTCACGTGTCATCCTTACAAAGCCCCGTTAGAGATAAAATTTTATTGGTTGATGTTGGTTTACATGTAAATAAAATTAATCAACATGTCATGTTTAGCCTTTCTAAAAGTTAATTGAATCGAGTAATTTACGATTTTTATAACATAATAGGAAAAATTGCATTTAAAAGGCTAATTTTTAGCCCATCTGCAAATAAAGGGCCAATCTTTAATTTATTCTACAAAGGGCTAACCTTTGATGCCTATTTGCAAAAAAACAAGGGCTAAATGACTGGCAACCGGGAAAACACTTATTTTTTTCAGTTTATCAGTTACTGCTATTATTTACTCCTTTCAAAACAGTTAATGTTTATTCATCTAACGTCCACTTCTCTCATGCAATTGTACATACTCTTCAACCCATTTTCTTGCAATCAAATTCTCGCACTATTCAATGGCGGCTTCTGTTTTAAGGGCTTGAGGATCTCTCGTGAAGTTCATCTACCAAGATTTGCATTTTTCTTTTGCTCATGGATTATTTGTTGAATTTAGTTACCAAGAGTAATAAAGATAAAGGGATAGATGAGCTTTTTTATTTGCTTTCAGCCTTTAGTTTGAAGGATGGATTAAGGAAAATAATTGGGGAGAATGATGTTGTCTATTTGCATAATGTAGTAGTTCAAAATAGGGTATTGGATATGTATGTGCTTCACAATTTTCCATTCCATCCCAACCAAATAACCCCACCTATTACTAATAAAGGGGAAATATGGTTGGATACTATTGTTGACCACAAAAACACCCAAAAAAAACAATAAAGAGCCTGAACTTCCTGTCATAACACATTTAAATATAGGAGCTTCAACTGTAAGCACTAATGATCATATTAACCACATGAAAACCCACAAAAAAATCCTTGAAAATAGTCTTATGTATTGCCTCAAACACATTTGTGCCTGTAATACAGTCTAAGCTTGTGGATAAAGCAACTGAGGGTAATGCATCTATTAATAAAAGTTCATAAGATGAGGACTATGAAATAGACCCTAATGATAGTGTGAGTAGTGAAGATGTTGAGTAAGAGGATGAATTGAAAAATAATGAATTAATTAGATGATGAGTTAAAGGAATTTAATCTAGTTGATGAATTAGAAGATATTGAGGGTTCAAGTGATGAAGAGTTTGTAGTAACTAGAGATAACTTTAAAGGTACTGTTGCTAAACTTGCCAATGCATCAATTAGAGTGTAAAAGAAGCTGCTTTGGGTAGACATGGAAACCAAAAAATAGATCTGAAACTGAAGATGGTGAACTGACTTCTAATTATGGTTATATTTATGATCTTAAGACACCCCTTGGCAGTGATTAAGCGTTTGGTGGTGATGAGATTAATGTTGGGTCTTCTTAGATGCTTAAAAGCGGAATTTCAGGAAACACTTCCCTAACATCTATCTCATGATCATAAACATAATCAGACACATGAATCATATTTATTACCTTTGTAGCGTGAAATCCTCAAGAATTAGCGCGGTAAGATAATCTATAGAGCCTCAAACGTTGCTCCTCTATTCAGTCTACCAGAATCAATTGAATACCAACGTCTACTAGAACGGAAGAGATTGTTTCTCTTGCTTTTTCTGGTTTTTCAATGTTTTTTTGCAATGAGAATGATAGACAGGGGAAGTTTAAATAAAACTGTTTAATGCTCACCCCATCATCCCACGTTTTCCATTACAAAACCTAGGTAAAAAAAAAACTGATTCTTTTGTTAACCTAATTGGATCACAAACCCATACTCCTAATGGGCCTGAGTCATTTATCGTTCAATTGATTCTTTTGTAAGACCTTATAGGATTAATTATATTAGTCGTGGTCCAATTATTATTGACCCACCAATTATATTTATTCTCTAGCAAGTAAATACAATTACTAATAATAATTAACTTTATTATCTTGATAAATATCCTATATATTTATATTTAGTAATTGTCGGAAATGTCTACGGACATATTCCTTCAATCTCCCACTTGTCCGAAGACAATTGCACAATTATAAATTCCTTAAGCCACTTCATGTGAAATTTGACAACACAGTGTTATTTCTCAAATTATGTTTCTTGATCTCTGAGTTCGAATTGTTCAACTGAGGATTAACCATTTAATCTTATTCCGCATGGCCATGCAATTTTCAATTCTCGCTCATCAAGAGGCCTACACACCAATCCTATCACATAGGAGGACTTATTCATTCTTGTATGACCATAACTCCCACTCAATTCTTAGCCCACCTGATAACTGCCTTTATAGCCTCCTATTACAGCACGACGTTTAACAGCGTCAAGGTTAAACTAATTATTTCGTAGTGATTAAGGCATACTCATGTCTAAGGAATCCACTAAATATAAGGATTTGATTCTACCCTTTCGAATCAGATTAGGTTAAGTCTCAATGCATCAGGTATGTATCCATGTAATCAATTAAACATCTCTATGTTTCCATAGCCCATGGAACCGAGCTATCAATTAATTACATGCTAATCTTTAATAAATCACTTATGTCCAATTTAGTGATTTAGATTAGGGACATTAGATAAATTGTGATTTCAGTTCACTTATAGGGTTCCATTATCGAAACGTTTCCGATAATCCTATTGAAAACACAAATTACATAGACATTTTATTTAATACTAAACCAAGCAATTAAATAAGAAACAAACTATTTATATTATTGATAAACATTCCAAATATATGGTAAACAGAATTCTTTATAATTGCAAACATGATGTAAACAACCTAAAGACATTCTCCTATATGCTTAAGCCCCATAGACCTAGTATGACTCTCATGCTTCGGCTGAGGGAGTGGTTTAGTCAACGGATCTGCTATGTTATCCGTGGTATCAACTCTACTTATTATTACATCCTGTCTTCCAACAATTTCTCGAATAAGATGGAATTTTCTTTCAACATGTTTGGATTTTTGGTGAGATCTAGGTTCCTTGGATTGAGCAATAGCACCTTCGTTATCACAATACAACTTCATGCCATTCTCAATGCTAGGAACTACACCCAGTTCACTAACGAACTTTTTAATCCAAACAGCCTCTTTTGCTGCTTCAGCTGCTACTATGAACTCAGCCTCCGTTGTTGAATCTGCAACTGAACTTTGCTTGGAGCTCTTCCAGCTCACAGCTCCTCCATTCAGATAAAATATGAAACCAGATTGGGATCGGAAGTCATCTTTGTCAGTTTGGAAACTTGCATCAGTGTATCCAGTGACAAACAACTCATTAGCTCCGCCATATACCAGAAATTTATCCTTTGTCCTTCTCAAGTACTTGAGGATATTTTTCGCTGCTATCCAGTGTGCATCTCCTGGATTGGACTGGTATCTGCTGCATATACTCAAAGCAAATGCAACATCTGGTCGAGTACATATCATAGCATACATGATTGATCCTATTGCAGAAGCATAAGGAACATTATTCATACGCTTGAACTCTTCTGAACTCGATGGGCACATAGTCTTGCAAAGTTTAATGCCATGTTGCATAGGAATAAACCCTCTTTCGGAGTTTTCCATTTTGAACTTTGTGAGAATCTTATCTATGTAAGTCTCTTGATTTAGTCCAATAAGTCTCCTCAATCTATCCCTATAGATCTTTATCCTAATGGATTTTAGCATGGCTACTGGAGAAAAGGTTTCATCATAGTCTATGCCATGAATTTGTTTGAAACCTTTTGCTACCAACCTTGCTTTGAAAACACTAATGTTTCCATCCTTGTCTGTTTTCAGTTTGAAAATCCATTTGCATCCAATGGGTTTTACCCCATCAGGCAGATCAACCAAGTCCCAAACTTGATTTTCAGACATGGAATCCATTTCAGATTTCATGGCTTCAAGCCATTTTTCGGAGTCAGGACTCTCCAAAGCATCTTTGTGACTAGTAGGCTCTTCTGATTCTAACATGGTTATTTCAAAGTTTTCTGCCAAAAGGAAATCAATGTATCTTCTTGACGGAATTATTGTCCTACTAGACTTACGTAGGGGAACAACAAGAGAAGTTTCTGCCTCATTAGGTAGAGTGACTTCGCGTGGATTTTCTCCACTTGGGGCGGTAGGAGGTAAGTGTGTTGAATGCATTTCCTCCTGGGCATTATCATGTTGGGGCGCCTCTGATGAGGTGTTAACCTTATCCATTTGTTGCTCATCTCGAACTTCTTCGAGATATACATTACTCCCACTTGTTTTTCTAGAAATAAATTCCTGTTCTAGAAAAACACCATTGCGAGCAACAAATACTTTGTTTTCGCTTTCGTTGTAAAAGTAGTATCCCTTTGTCTTTTTTGGGTAACCCACAAAAAGACATTTGTCAGATTTAGGTGCTAGTTTATCAGATATTAAACGTTTTACATAAGCTTCGCAACCCCAAATCCTTAGAAAAGACAACTTCGGAACATTTCCCGTCCACATCTCACATGATGTCTTTTCCACTGCTTTGGTAGGTGCCCTATTAAGTGTGAATGCAGCTATATCCAATGCAAATCCCCAAAATGAAATAGGAAGATCAGCAAGACTCATCACTGACCGAACCATATCTAATAGAGTTTGATTCCTCCTCTTAGAGACGCCATTTAATTGTGGTGTTCCTGGTGGAGTCAATTGTGATAGTATGCCTCGATTTTTCAAATGATCATCAAACTCGTGAGACAAGTATTCACCACCACGATCGGATCGTAATGCTTTTATTTTCTTCCCAAGTTGGTTCTCTACTTCATTTTGAAATTCCTTGAACTTTTCAAAGGACTCCCACTTATGTCTCATGAGGTAAACATATCCATATCTTCTTACATCTTCAGTAAAGGTTATAAAGTAGCTGTAACCACCCCGAGCCACGGTACTCATAGGTCCACATACATCAGTATATATGAGAGCTAAGAGGTCATTGGCCCTTTCACTTGTACCTGTGAAAGATGACTTTGTCATTTTTCCCATCAAACAAAACTCACAAACACCAAATGATTCAAAATCAAATGATTTTAGAATTTCATCTTTACGAAGTTTCTCTATGCGTTTTGAACTTATGTGGCCTAATCGACAATGCCATAGGTAAGTGGGGTTTGAATCATTTGTTTTACGTTTCTTGCTGTTTATGTTATAGATGTGAGTTTCTAAGTCTAGCACATATAACCCATTTAATAATTTAGCTGAAACATAGAACATATCATTTAAATACGCAGAACAACAATTATTCTTAATAGTAAATGAAAAACCTTCCGTGTCCAAAACCGGAATTGAAATAATGTTCTTGGTGATGGCAGGAACATAATAACAATTATTTAGTTCTAAAATTAAACCAGAGGGTAATGTCAAAATATAAACTCCTACAGCTAAAGCAGCAACTCTTGCTCCATTGCCGACTCGGAGATCCACCTCACCTTTGCTCAAGCTTCTACTTCTTTTTAGACCATGCACATTACTGGTAATGTGAGACCCACAGGCAGTATCAAATACCTAAGAAGCAGAAGTATCCAAATTCATTTCAATAACATATATACCTGAAGATGACGCACCAGACCTTTTTTCTTCCAGATAGCGGGGCAGTTCCTCTTCCAATGGCCAATCTTATGGCAGTGGTAGCACTCATGTAGTGCTGCTACTTTAGCCTTTGGAGTAGCCTTTGGTTTGGAGGAGTCATTAGTGGCAACTACCTTTCCATTTAGGAGCCCTTTTCTTCTTGAACTTTTTATTCTTTCTGACCATGAGCACATCTTTCAGTGCAGGTTCAGTGGGTAAGCTCCTTTCAGCCTGAACAAGCATACCATGCAATTCTGGCAAGGTTGCTTCCCCTCCTTGCATATAAAAATTTAACCTGAAAGCATCAAAAGTTTCTGGCAAGGATCTGATTACAATATCAGTGGCCAGCTCTTTGGGATAAGGAAAACCCAACTTTTCCATGACTTGAAAATGTCCTATTAAGGCGAACACATGGGGTCCGAAGGGTTTTCCCTTGCCCAGTTTGCATTCCAAAAGTTTACAATTAGCTTCAAATCTCACTAATCGAGCATTCTTTTTGAACATTGTTCTAAGTTGCTGGATTATTGTGTAGGCATCAAGATTGTTGAAACGTTTTTGAAAATCATGTTCCATGCAAGCAAGCATCAGACATGTTACTTGCATAGAATTGGCCTCGAGAGTTTGTCTAGCTCTTTTTTTTGCAGCTGTTGCAGTTTCTGGCAGGGGTTCAGGGAGTGGAGTGTTAAGAACACTTTCCCTTCCTTCAGGTCTGAGAACAATTCTCACAGCCATTTCCCATTCAAGGAAGTTTTTTGCATTCAATTTGTCTTTTTCCAAGACACAGCGTAAATTAAAAGCAGGAGTGTTGTTGTTAGTCGAACCAAACATGATTTCTACAACAATGTAATAAAGCAAAATTAATAGTCTATCAATAAGCAGTAATTAAACAAGTTTAATAATTTATTCAAAATTTAAAATCCCCTTTTGAATAAATAATAACTAAGATCCTTTCCGACTACAGTCAAACGGACTTTGGCCCTGCCTTTAACTATAGTAGTTAAGGTAAGTAAACGTTTTACTAATTATAACTAATTATAACTCTTAGTAGATAGATTAATAATTTTGTTTAATCCTATCTCTTAGTTTCAAAACCCAAAACTTTGTCTTTTGATGATTTTGTTGAGTGAAACCAAACATGAACCTGTAAATTTTCAAAAAAAAATTTACCCCATATCCCAAGAATTATGAGCAATACCTCGCTTTGGCAGAATGTATTACTCATTATCAAAGGCTTATAGGTGTTGTTTGGAAAAACAATAAAACTCAATATTATTTATGGGGATTCAAGTTAATTAACATGGTTAATATTAAGTGAACATATAGCATATTTAACCAATACATTAACTTATGCAAGCAAAGATCAAAATTAAATAAACGCTCAAAGCTAATAAAAGCATGAATAAAAAATGATCTAGTATGGCCCCTAAAAAAAATAATCTTCATGAAGCTTCCATGAATCTCCATTGATCACCTTCCTTGAAACTCCTTTCATTTCTGATTACATACTTTGAATAAAAAAAAATACAAAATTAACGATACGCAGATCGTATATAATTACATTCAAAACAAACGATTCGCAGATCGTATATACTATCCTAATTTTATATATAAATATTTGTTTTGGGCCATACTAGTCATAACATGTCAAAATAATATCAAATAATATAATTGGCATTAACAATGCAATATATCAAACTAAATGGTCATAACAATTAACATATAAAATACCCTTTATGTTTAGTCAAACTTAACTAATTTAAGTGAGACTATCTTAAGAGCATATAAAATATCCTTTAATTTTAGTCAAACTTAACTAATTTAAGTGAGACAATATTAAGGAGAAGAAAAAAACTATATAAATACAATAAGACTCAATGAATGATTATTGCACATATTGAATAATTCCAAAAAAAAAGGGGTTGGTCACCAATTCATCTTCCAGCATCATCATGCTGTATAGAAGAAGGACCAGTAGGTTCATCATCATCAGCAGGTAGGGAAGAAAAGAATCAGAAGCCGCCCAAATGTTCCGTTTCAGGCAAAACAGAAGCGGCTTCTGCTCTGCGCCACCAGCCCGCCTTTCTACAACCTTCACCAATGCCGCGCCATGCAGCTGCGCCTCCCTCCGGCCACCATAGCCACCATAGCAGCCCGTGGTCACGCATTCATCTCTGGTTTGTGTTTTGTTTTTATTTTTTTTTTTATTTTTTTTTTTGATGAATTCGAACAAAATCGACTTGATATACAATCTTTGTGAATAAATTGCTTCAAATTTCAGCAAAAACAAGTTTTTCGCTTTTAAATTTCAATCCAATTGAACAAATTTGTGTTTTAGCAATTAAAATTGAATTGGAGGAAAAAAAAGGGTTTAAGCATTTTCGATCCAAAATACTTGAATTCCTTAACGAAAAACACAATAACAATGAACAAATTTTGTGTTTTAACAATTCATTGTGTGTGGGTTTCGTAACTGATCAAAGCCCCAAGACAGTTAACATAAAATTTCCAATTTTCATGCAAACAAAATCAAAAAAAACTGTTGTATAACTTTCCAGAGAAATATAGATCATATGAATATTATGAATTAGGCTTAACTGATACCACTGTTGGGTCTCCTTATGAACCATATTGGGATGGTTCAATGATGACTCACACAAGGAACAAGGATAAAGAGCTAAACCAAGAGTCAAAGTCAATCAAGGATACTGATTCATCAACAGAAGAAGAAACAAGGCACCAAACAGAAGCACAGCAGGGCAAAGCAACAACTGACGAACAGCTGACCTTGCACGCCTTACACAGCCTAACCAAGAGGGATTCAGAGGCCATGGAAGATGAAAATGGAATCTTGGTACATGGAACTTCATGCCTTGGCCCAAGGACATTACTATACATGATGGACAACCCATTGAAACCAGCTATGAAGGTCAGCCAGTCAACAGGTTGCTAGAACAGAACAGATCAGCACTTCAGAAATGTTCTGACCAGCTGACCTAGCACACTTTGGCCCGATCGTGTTTCATGGTATCTTGTGCCAACAAGGGTAGAAATGGAATCTTTGCACTAGGAACTTGCTACCAAGACTCTTAGTGACCATTATAAACCTTTGGAAGGACACAAGAAAGTGTATGGAAGGTCACCTGGTCAGCAAGTTGCTGTCAGAAATCAGAATGCTTAGTATAGTGTGTTTTTCATTCTTTTAAATGAGCACATGTGGTGCACGTGTTCGTTTATGACCGTTATTATTAGTTAGACGTCTCATTAGCCTTCTCATTGTATTTCCCTCGTCCCATTAGTCTATAAATAGATGGCATTAGCCTTGTAACAAACAAGTTTTAAGTTTGATATTTCAGAAATAAGATTGCATTGGATTTCATTCCTTTGTTTCTCCTTGAATGTGTAAGAACATTCAACGATCTTGAGTAGTGCAAGATCATCACCTTTTGCAACTGAGAGTAGTCCTTGGTTGTACTTAGGGAACTGTTGGCCTTGGAGGATTAAAACTCCTAGTCTTTCAATTCAAGATTCACCTTACAAACATTGTTCTGTTTGTGTGAATCATATCACTGTTTCGTGTGTGTTTTGGGCTTGTTTGGTTGTTACAGTGCGTGGATTTGAAGACTGGTTTGAATCTTCACATTAAATTGAAGATTTCCAACCCAAACACGCATCACCTTAGATGCTTAAAAGCGGAATTTCAGGAAACGCTTCCCTAACATCTATCTCAAGATCATAAACATAATCAGACACATGAATCATATAAAAGGATAAGATTATATTACCTTTGTAGCGTGAAATCCTCAAGAATTAGCGCGGTAAGATAATCTATAGAGCCTCAAACGTTGCTCCTCTATTCAGTCTACCAGAATCAATTGAATACCAACGTCTGCTAGAACGGAAGAGATTGTTTCTCTTGCTTTTTCTGGTTTTTCAATGTTTTTTTGCAATGAGAATGATAGACAGAGGAAGTCTAAAAAAAACTGTTTAATGCTCACCCCATCATCCCACGTTTTCCATTACAAAACCTAGGTAAAAAAAAACTGATTCTTTTGTTAACCTAATTGGATCACAAACCCATACTCCTAATGGGCCTGAGTCATTTATCGTTCAATTGATTCTTTTGTAAGACCTTATAGGATTAATTATATTAGTCGTGGTCCAATTATTATTGACCCACCAATTATATTTATTCTCTAGCAAGTAAATACAATTACTAATAATAATTAACTTTATTATCTTGATAAATATCCTATATATTTATATTTAGTAATTGTCGGAAATGTCTACGGACATATTCCTTCAATTAAGAGAAGGGGACCTTTGATAGGTGATAATACTGATTTCAAAAGCTTCAAATGGGCAGTTGGGCAAAGGTTTACTTGTAGGGCAAACTTCAAGAATGATGTTGCAAAGTATGGGATTCTGAAAGGAAGGAATGTGTCAATCTAAAGATTTAGACTTACACGTGTCAAAGTGGAATTGCACTAGAATTCCACGTAGACATGCTATTGCTTGCGTACTTTTGTGCATAAGAAAGTTAAATATATTAATCATTTGTATAATAAGGAAAACTACTTACGGGGATACTCTTATTCCATTCCACCAATAGAAGACCCTAGATTTTTGCCAAGAATTGATGTTACCCTAAAAACTACACTACCTAGCAAAGTTGGACCAGGAAGACCTCGTATGAATAGGAGGAAAGATCCCATGAAAGTCCCCAGAAAACTGAAAGATTGAGTAGGCATGGCATGAAAATGATTTGCAGCATTTGTAATTTAAGGGACATAATAAAAGAAAATGTTCAAACAAGGATAATGTGCCAATGAGTTAAGAACCACAACAACCACAAAAAACGAGGCAGACCCAGAAAGGATGGGGCATCCACATCTGCAGTACCTGATAATGTAATAGAAAGAGCAACTTAGCCAACAAGATAAGTTGTAAATGGAAGGTAAATTCATTATGGTGTTGGGTCAAGAGGTGGAAGAGGGTCCAGAGGTGTAAGAGGGTCTAGAGGTGAAAGAATACAGGTTCCAAGAATCCTTAAGGTTTCGGTGATATTTCTACGCCTAATGGAAGTAGTCTTACTCATGTAAGTTAACTTTATTGTCATCAGCTCATATGTTTATCATTTTTCCATTGTGTAAGTTAACTAGACTTTCTTTGTGTTCGTACAGTTGCCCGGACAAGTCGGTAGACCAAGGTCAATCACTCACACCTTTGCAGAGATTGTATCTCAACCAACTTAAGCATCAATCGCAAATAATGTTGTTACTTAGCTTACTAAGACTCACCAGTTAGAATGAAGGCAATTAGTATCAAAACAATTATGATGAAGTAATAGAATTACACCAAAAGACATTCACCTTCATTACTTCAATATAATTGTCATTGTGAATATAGTGTCAATACATCAAAGCCTCTGTACTAAGAAGCATTCCTACATCAAAGAAAAAAAAGAAAAAAAATTTATCTTAATGTTAATACATTTAATACTAAGCAAAAATTACAACAATTATTATTGCACACAACTTGATCCTTACCCTAAACCATTAACATAGGAGCAAAAACTATCATGTTCTAAGACAAATTATTAACAAAAGTGCAATGATTATTATTGCCCTAAGCCATTACCATAGCTAAAACCATAAGGGCAAACAAAGCCCACGAAACCAACAAAGTAAATACAAACAATTTTTCACTAGCATTAGCCTTGTAATATCCGAGATATTTTAATAAAAATAAAAATTAAAATAAATAAAATAAAATAAAAATATGAAAATAAATAATTAATAATGTAAACTTTTAAACAAAATAATAACTTTGTTAAAAAAATTATATGTTTAAAACTTAAAAAAAAAAAGAAACAAATTAGGTTTAAATAAATAAATTAAAATAAGATTTAAAAAAACCCAAAAATTTAGGAGTAGTTTTAATATAAAAAAATAATTGAATTTGAAAAACTCTTTGGTTACTTAAAAAAAAATGAAAATTAAACTTACTTCCCCCACTTTCTAAAATAACTCCTCATTTAACTCCATTATTCTTTCCGCTCTTCTCTCTAATTCTAAGCAACACTATTTCTTTATTATAACTTAAAAAATTTACAGTTTAAATTTTTTCACCGTAAATTTTCTTTCTTCTTCTTCTTATTCTTATTCTTTTTCTATCATCAACCATTTGTCTTTCTTTACATCTATTTTTATCAATTTCTTTTTCACCTTGATAGTATTTTTTAATCTTTAGCTATCTTCTATCTACAAATTACAAACAACAATTATACTTCAAACATCAAGTTCGTAAATAAAAGTTGATAGGAGCGTACATTTATATTCTAGGGCTATTTTACAAGGTAATTTTCAATGTCCATTCAATTAGGGTTATCCCGTTAGTATTAAGTGTTAAGTGATAATTGATGTGTTTAAATGGGAAACGTGATTTTATATGATATTTTACTTTTTATATTTTATTCTCAAAATTATATTTACTACTATTTTGTTATATATTTAATTTATAATATGTTATTTTGATGAAAGTTATATTATTATTTTAATAATGATTTTAATTGCGATTGAATTTGGGAGAAAAATATTTATGATATTAATTGTTGTTGCCACCAATTGATGTTAAAATGGTGATATGGCTAATGAGATTTCAGTTGGATATTCTTGAGATATATTTTATGGAGAAAGTGTATGATCATATAATAAAATAAATAATGTATGTTTGATTATATGTTTGTATGTTCGCGACTAATTATTGAATTATGCTAAATCATGTAAAGTGAAACACGAGGAAATTGAAGCTCTAATATTTGTTGTGATCCAAGTATAAGGGTGATGAATAGGTTGCCCTATTTGGTTAGTATAGCTGCCGACAGGTATTATTATTTCTGATATTTGATACGATGTTTGATCTTCCTTCTATTTCTGATATATCGCATTAGTTTTCTGATTATGCGCAAAACACAAACACCTAAAAGTACGTATGGCATCAAAGGATGGGGGTTTGTTAAAGAGGATTTCAAATGGTGTTTTGTTTTGTAGAATTGGAGTTGGTGTGCGATTAATCAAATGAGCAGCGGCAAGGACACACTCCCCCCAAAAATGAATAGGTAATTTGGCCTGAAATCTCAAAGCTCAGGCAACAGATAAAATGTGTTTGTGTTTACGCTCCACTCTTCCATTTTGTTGAGGCGTACCCACACAAGAATGTTGAAAAATTATTCCAGTTGCATTGAAAAACTCAAACAAACAATTAAATTCATTACTATTATAACTTTGAACGATTTTAATTGTTTGATTAAACTGACGATCAACCATTGCAACAAACATCATAAACATTTTAAATACCTCAATTTTATCAAGTAGTAAATAAATCCAAACTGCTCTAGAATAATCATCCACAATTGTCAGAAAATAACGAGCCTTACAAGAAGAGACATGTCTATACGGCCCCCACAAATCACAATGCACTTTTTCAAAAATTCTAGAAGCTCTATTATTACTCAAAGGAAACCTATCTCTAGAGTGTTTAGCACGCATACATACTTCACACCCCTTATTTAAAACATCTTTATTATTACCAAGATGAGTAAGCAACTTTATTACTGTCTCGGAAGGATGACCCAAACGACGATGCCATAATTCCAAGGACGAAGCTTCAATTGCAGCCACTTGAGGAACAAATTCCGTATTGCTAAAATAGTATAATCCGTCTCTTCTAGTTCCCGTCCCAATCAGCTCCTTCGTTGGGTCCTGTATGACATATATTTGATTATCAAATTGAACAATAGAATTAAGATCGTCATTAAGCTGTGATACAGAAAGCAAATTGCAACTCAAATTAGGAACAAATAAAACTCCTGTGAGAGTGATTTTATCCCACAGGCGAACAGAACCAATTAAAGAAGCAGTAACAATGTCACCTTTGGGCAATCCAACATATAACACCTCGTAATTTATCGGGTTTAGAAATAAGTAAAATATAATAAAATAAAGTATAACAAAATAAAATAAATAAGTAATAATAAATTATACTACTTTATATAGTTAATTAAAAATAATAAAGTAGGTTTAATTCTAACGGTGACAAGTTCTATTGCGTACGTTGTTATCGCGTAGGGTTCTTTTTCCGATTTAACACTCTTATAATAAATAGAATAATTATTAAAATATATATATATATATATATATATATATATATATATATATATATATATATATATATATATATATATTATATATATATATATATATATATATATATATATATATATATATATATATATATATATATATATATATATATAAGGGGAATTTGAGAAGGCAGCCGGTTGTGGGGAAGTATGGGAGGAGTTTTGTAACTCCTCTCATAATTGTGTTTTAGGCTTAATTAGGATGGGTCCTTAATTCCTCATTAATTCTCAAGCATTTCAAGCATCCTTAATCATCATTTTAATCATCTCTTGAACAAAAAAACTTTCAGAAAAATTTCTTCTCCTTTGCTCCCTTTTGTTTTCGGCATTCTCAAGAAAAAAAAAAAAACTTTGTTGTTCAATCCAATCTTTTGTTCAAAGGGTAAGTTTAGTTGAATTGTTATTTATAAATTTTATTCATAAGATTTCTAAGGTGAAATATATTTTATGTATGATGATATCCTATGACTTTTAGGAGGATTGAATATATTTTCTTTTATATATAATTTTCTCTACTAATCCTTTAATAAACTTCAATTTTGTTAAAAGTATTGAGTTATGTTTCTGATTTATATTCTTTAGCAAAGTTTAATTTGTTAAAAGAATTAAGTTAATATTGATATTTAAATAAATTTCTTTTATGTTTTACATTTCTCTAACTAAATTACAATTTGTTAGTAGGAATTTAAATGGTATGGATCAAGTAGTTTAGTCATCTAAGAGTTATAAATCCTTTAGCAAAATTGGATTTGCTTGAAGGATTGTGTATTTATATATATGTCTTGATTCAAGAAGGATGATTTTTGTTTTATGATTCTCTACAAAATTTTAATTTGTTAAGAGAATTAAGTATTTAATTTAATTATCATAATTTGTGGAGTTTTAAGTCTCTTGAAGATTTTATGGATGGGCCTATTCTTTTTATTTTGATGCCTCTTATGCTTTGATGATGGGGTTTTTGTGTATGAATATATATATATATAATAATAATAGAAACAATAATAACGTAATGGGAGTTCCATACAGCAGCTGTTGTCTCGGTATTGGTGCCGATTCGAAAAACGTTAGTCGTTTCCGTTATTGGTTTATGTATCCAATGTGTTAAAAAAACTCGTTAAACGCTTGAAATAATTAAAAATAGTAATTGGATGTTAGAAATTTTGAAATTTGGTACCCAAGGTAATTGATGCATTCCGGACGCAGTGGTGAAGTCGGATTTTTCATTTGAATTTTCTAAACTGTCCAAAATGGCCAATAAAGTTTCTGGTCAGAAATTAAATTTGGAATATTTGGAAATTGGATGAAAACATTTAAAATTATCAAGTCCTAGTAATATCTTAGTAGTATGGAGTAGATTAAATGTGTAAACACGTTCTAATACATGACCGTTTTGTGTGTGTGTTATTTAGGACCTCGATTCATAAGAGGGCGAAATTCTTATCGTGCTTAAACGTTGTTTGGTTGCAGTGCTTAAAGGTACACGCTTAGACCATACTGTTTATATGGTTGTGCAAGTAGTGTTGTTTCATTTCTAATCGAGGCATTGTAAATCACATAAAGATTAGACACCTCAAATAATATGAAATAATTAATTGGAAATTGAGAATTTATGTGTTTGTCACCCAAAGGGGTTGACGTTTGGTTATGTTACCCAAAGGGGTTAACGATTGGTTTGGATTATTATAATTATTGTTTCCATGGCAGTTTTGGATCATTACTGTTGGCTCTTAAGGTTTTGATGATGACTTCACTTTTAAATAAACAAACATATTTTAGAGATTGTTTTGTAGGTAAAAATCCGATTGTGTTAATCGTTGATGAAGCCTATGACTTGGTTCGTGGAAGTTGTACATGTCTCAAATATCCAAGAAGTTGGACAATTGCTTTAGAAGTCAGTTTACTGTTCCTAGATTTAAAGTCCTGACGAAAGTTATAGATGGAGACAGTGCGCTGTTCCCCACGATACAGGTCTGAAGAAGACATTGACTGGAAGTTACAAAAATTACGTTTTTAGTTTTCGGTTAATATAAAAGGTTAAAAGTTTAATTAGTTGCTTAATTTAATTAATTTATTAATTGGCAAAAAGTTTTTTAAACGCCTAAAAATATGGAGAAGACTTATTCCTCACTTTGAATTAGTCTCCTATAAATTCGGACACCCAAGAGATTTATTCTCTACTTTGAACAAGTCTCCTATAAATTAGGATCTTCCTAGTGACTCATGTACTATTAACCGTACAAGAGAACCGTAGTCATTTTCCACCTCTACTTTCAATAACTTCCCAATTTTCTTTGGGAGCAAGTAAGTAAGTGGAAGTCATGGGGTGAGTGCACTACATGGAAATCGTGGGTTGAGTGCACTGATGGCTGTTCCCTTTATAAACGAGGGAAGATACGCTCAAGCGAAGAGGGCATTAAGAGTGTCCATTAAGGGAGATCAATTAAGAAAAATATTCAAAGTTATTTTAATGCCAATTAATTCATTATATTTTTCTTGAGCAACTACTTAATTTTAATCTTCTTAAGAATTGGCCTTGTAAGGGTAATTGAGTGTTTTTGTTGTAATTAGACTCATGAGAAGTCTAAGGGTATAGAAAAGAGAATCGTGAGAATAGAGAAAGAGAAAGGGAGAATAGAGAAAGAGAATTAGGCCTAGAGTAGAGAAGCTTCAAGTGAAGCAAACTGTTTTATGTAATTGTATTTAATTGCCTAAAACATAGTGAGAATTTTGAAATCCCGGGGGGTCGTGGTTTTCCTTCTTATTAGGCCAAGAAGTTTTCCACGTAAAATCTTTGTCTCCTTTTTATCTTTTGATTTTTACGTTTAAACTTTATTTTGTTTGTTAAAATTTCGCAAATTAGAAGAAAAACGAAGTAAAGTTAGATACACAACAATTCACCCCCCCCCCCCCCCCCCCCCCTCTTGTTGCATTCGACCATCTTCGTGTATTTCAACAATTGCTATCAGAGCCCTGTTCCTCATTTAATCAGGAAACCCTTAGAGCAGTATCCTGTTCCCTGGGAAGATGTTGAAGATGAACGAAGGCATGGAAGAAGGGTACTCTACGCAAAGGCCACCTATGTTCGATGGGAAATTCTATACCTACTGGAAAAATAGGATGGAAATTTTTATAAAGGCCGAAAATTACCAGGTACGGAGAGTAATTGAAATAGGAGATTTCGAAGTGACGATCATCAACTCCAACAATGAATCAATTCTAAAACCAATCACGGAGTATGAAAAAGAAAACTTTCAAAAGATGGAGATGAACGCTTTTGCGATCAAGCTACTTCACTGTGGTCTCGGGCCAAATGAACATAATTGTATCATGGGTTGTAAAACGGCAAAGCAGATTTGGGACCTGCTGGAAGTTACCCATGAAGGTACAAGTGATGTAAAGCGCTCCAAGATTGACCTCCTAATGTCCAAATATGAAAGGTTTGTTATGGAACCTAGGGAGAACATTCAAGAGATGTTCACCAGGTTCACAAATATCACGAACGAATTAGTCTCTCTTGGTAAGATCATTCGCCTTGATGAACAAGTCAGGAAAATATTGAGAAGTCTTCCACAAGATGAGCGCTGGAGAGCTATGGTCACAGCCATCCAGGAGTCCAAAAAATTCACCAAGTTCAACTTGGAAGAGCTGGTTGGTTCACTCATTGTAATACCCCAGATTTAGCTTGAAAAAGGATTGATAGACTACTCATATCAACAAGGTGCATCTTCTTTTCTAGGGAGCCCATTTGCTAAGAACTCCACATTTAAGCGTGCTTGGTGGAGAGCAATCTTAGGATGGGTGACCTCCTGGGAAGTTTTCCCGGGTGCGCACGAGTGAGGCCAAAGTGCGTTGGAAAGACTTGTGTTGGTTTGTGGGGCTAGTCTACAGTCTGCATGAGTAATCACCAGCGGTCCGAGGGGCCGGGGTGTTACAAATGGTATCAGAGCAACCCTGCGACCGTGGCTGATAGTGTTCAGTGCACCTAGCGGGGGAAAAGATCATGAAGTTATGGTCCAACGAGGACGTTGTATTCTTAAGTGGGGGTGAGTGTAATACCCCAGATTTAGCTTGAAAAAGGATTGATAGACTACTCATATCAACAAGGTGCATCTTCTTTTCTAGGGAGCCCATTTGCTAAGAACTCTACAGTTAAGCGTGCTTGGTGGAGAGCAATCTTAGGATGGGTGACCTCCTGGGAAGTTTTCCCGGGTGCGCACGAGTGAGGCCAAAGTGCGCTAGAAAGACTTGTGTTGGTTTGTGGGGCTAGTCTACAGTCTGCATGAGTAATCACCAGCAGTCCGAGGGGCCGGGGTGTTACTCTCATGACACACGAACTGCATTTGGGAACAGCTGACAGTTCCCGAAATAAAGGACTGGCTCTGGCAGCGGATGATAGTGAAGAATCAGAAGCTGGTGATGAGGAAGCTGCTATGTTGGCACGTAAATTCAAAAAATTCTTCAGGAACAGCGGATATAGAAACCAAAGAAATAATAAGGAAAGAGGAACTGCTAACTTGAAGACAAATTTTGAATGCCACAAATGTGGAAGTACTGATCACTTCATCAAGGATTGCTCTCAATGGAAGAATGAGAAGGGCAAAGGGAAGACAAGGGAAGCTGGAAGAATGCCAAAGAAGGGAAACTTCAGAACAGATTTTCGTAAAGCAATGATCGCAGCTTGGGGTGACACTGAAAGCGAAGCTGAAACTGAAGTTCCAGTAGAGGAAGAAACTGCAAATCTGTGTCTCATGGCATCTCATGAAGAAACTAAAGAAAGAGAGGTAATGTCTTCTAGTTCTTCTCCTAAACATCTATTCAGTTTAAGTAAGGATAAATTAATTAAGTTATTTTTGGAAACACAAGAGAAGTTGGAAGAAAAAACAGCTAAGTGTCTCCAATTAGAGAAAGACTTTAAGTTGAATAAAGATCATATTTCATATCTAAATACCTTTAGGATTGATGTGCAAAGTAGATTTTTTGATTTGTTAGATCAGAATATCATGTTAAAAGAGAAATGGAAATCGTGGTAATGCTGGGCAGAGGTTCCAGCGACCTTTTTATGGGGGACAAGGCCGGGTAGATGGAAACCGGGTTGAAGGGTTGGAAATGCATCACGGGGGAAATCAAGTGGGAGGAAATAATGTACAGCCGGCGAGTGGAAAGGTATCTGCGGTCAGTGCAAGAGAAGCTGACCAGGCGACGGATGTGGTTACAGGTACGTTCGCCATTCATTCTATAGTTGTGAATGTATTATTTGATTCGGGAGCTACATGTTCATTTCTTGCAAAGAGTAAAGTAAACGAATTGAATTTGGGAACCTTTGAAAAAGTTCCTTATACGGTGGATGTTCCATCGGGAAAATTGTACAGTTGTGAGAAACTGTATAAGGATGTACCCTTAAGGATAGGAAAAGTTGTCTTTCCTAGTGACTTGTATGTGTTAGATATGGAAGGCTTAGAGGTAATTTTGGGGATGGATTGGCTAGGAAGGTATAAGGCCACTATTGAATGCAGAAAGCAGAGGGTTTTGTTGGAAGGACCACGAGGGGAGAGCGTTAGATATAGAAAATTTCCCAAGGGGCCCAGAACGAATTTGGTGTCGACTTTGGAATTGCAACGGCTCGTGAGGCAAGGACACCCTTTGTACCTATGTCATATCCACCAGGAAGGGAAGAAGAAGGAGGATCCAAAGGATATATTGCGGTGGTGAATGAATTCTTGGATGTTTTTCCAAACGAAATTTCCGGTATGCCACCTCAACGGGAAATTGATTTCACAATAGACTTGGTGCCTGGAACGGGACCGATTTCTAAGGCCCCTTTTCGCATGGCTCCAAAGGAGATGGAGGAATTAAAGTCTCAGCTTGAAGAATTGTTGGATAAGGGTTATATTCGACCTAGTGTTTCACCTTGGGGTGCTCCAGTTCTGTTTGTGAGAAAGAAAGATGGTAGTTTGAGGTTATGCATTGACTACAGAGAGTTAAACAAGGTAACTGTTAAGAATAAATACCCGTTGCCCCGGATAGATGACTTATTTGATCAGTTGAGAGGAGCCAGGATCTTTTCAAAATTTACTTAAGATCGGGTTATCATCAGCTAAGAGTAGCTGAAGGGGATATACATAAAACCGCTTTTAGAACAAGTTATGGACATTATGAGTTCACCGTGATGCCGTTTGGGTTGACAAATGCTCCAGCTGCATTCATGTGCTTAATGAACCAAGTGTTTAGTGCGTACTTGGATAAATTCGTCGTTATCTTTATTGATGACATATTGGTCTATTCGAAGGACCGAGATGAACATCAGAAACATCTACGTTTGGTTCCTGCAAACCCTGCGAGAAAACAAGTTGTACGCAAAATTGTCAAAAGTGTGAGTTCTGGTTGGAAAAGGTATCATTTTTGTGTCATTTGGTTTCTAAGGAAGGTATTTCGGTGGATCCGGTGAAGGTGGAGGCAGTTCGAAGTTGGTCGTCACCCAAGAACGTCACCGAGGTACGAAGTTTCTTAGGCTTGGCCGGGTATTACCATCGTTTTGTTAAGGATTTCTCGCGTATTGCTCGGCCCATGACTTCGTTAATGAAGAAAGAGAAGAAGTTCGAATGGACTGATGAATGCGAACAGGCCTTCATGACTTTGAAGGAAAAGTTAACTACGGCCCCTGTTCTTACTCTACTTGACCCTAAGTTGGATTATACTGTATACAGTGACGCATCGAAGAAAGGGTTGGGTTGTGTGTTGATGCAAGACCGTAAGGTGATTGCTTACGCATCACGACAACTGAAAGTACATGAAGTTAATTACCCTACCCATGATCTGGAGTTAGCCGCTATAGTATTTGCTCTCAAGATATGGCGGCATTACTTGTATGGCGTTAAGTGTAGGATCTACACTGATCATCAGAGTCAGAAATATCTCTATACACAACCTGACTTAAACATGCGACAACGTCGGTGGTTAGAGTTGATGACAGATTATGATCTGGAGTTCATATATCATGAGGGACGAGCGAACTTGGTGGCCGATGCTTTGAGTAGGAAGTCTAGTCACTCGTTGTCTGCCTTGGACGGAGTTGAAGAGTTGCATCGGGATTTTGCTAGACTGAACTTGGAAGTGGTACGTAAAGGTGAACTATAGGGATGTCTGAATGCCTTGGCTATTCGACCTTCGTTCTTTGAAGAAATTTTGAATTCCCAGGGTAAAGACCCGAAACTGTTGAAGTTAAAGGAGCAGGCACGGGAAGGAACAGCGAAGGGATTCCTTATTCATGAAGATGGAAGCTTGAGGTTCAAAGGTCGTTGGTGTTTACCGACGGAGGAGGAATCTTTGAAGGAACGTATCCTGGATGAATCGCATTGTACAAAATTTTCAGTCCATCCGGGTGGTGACAAGATGTACCAAGATCTTAAGTTAATGTTTTGGTGGTCTGGAATGAAGAAGGATATTGCAGATTATGTCTCATGCTGCCTGACCTGTCAGAAGGTTAAAAGTGAGCATAAGAGACCAGGAGGGTTATTACAACCGTTAGAGATACCAGTATGGAAGTGGGATGATATCTCTATGGATTTCGTTGTGGGTTTACCTCGGACGAAAGCAGGTAATGATGCGTTATGGGTTATAGTTGATCGTTTGACTAAATCAGCACGTTTCATCCCTATGAACTGTCGTTGGGAGATGGAACAATTGGCTCGAGCTTACATTAAGTATGTCGTGCGATTCCACGGTGTGCCCCATACTATTGTGTCCGATAGAGACACACGGTATCTGTCACAGTTTTGGCAAATCTTGCAACAGGCAATGGGTACTACGTTGCTTTATAGTACGTCATTTCATCCGCAGACGGATGGACAGACAGAACGAACAAATCAGATATTGGAAGATATGTTGCGCGCTATTGCCATGGAGTGGCAAGGGTCATGGGATGAACACTTGGATCTAGTTGAATTTTCTTACAACAACAGTTATCAGGCATCTATACAGATGGCTCCATTCAAGGCTTTGTATGGGCGTCGTTGCCGTAGTCCAGTTTATTGGGACGATTTCACCGAAGCAGTAACCTTGGGACCTGAACTATTGTTTCAGATGACTGAGAAGGTAAGATTGATAAGGGATCATTTGAAAGCGGCACAGGATCGCCAAAAGTCTTACGCTGATTTGAAGCGACGGCCAGAAGAGTTCACCGTGGGAGAACAGGTATTACTTCGCGTGTCACCCATGCGCGGAGTAGTACGTTTTGGTGCTCGTGGAAAGTTGAGCCCTCAATTTATAGGACCATACCAAATTTTGGAACGTGTGGGTAAAGTGGCTTATCGGTTAGCCCTTCCAAACTCTGTAGAGAAGGTACATGATGTATTCCATGTGTCTCAGCTAAAACGGTATCATGCCGCAGTCACTCATGTATTAGATCCTGAACCCTTAGAATTGGAAGCATCCTTGTCTTACCCTGTGCAACCGGTTCGAATCTTGGACAAGAAGTTCCATAGTACTCGACGGAAGGATATACCTATGGTAAAAGTCCTGTGGTCAAATCACGAGCGCGAAGCGGCCACATGGGAAACTGAAGACTCCATGCGGGAAAAGTACCCTCACCTTTTTCAGGTTAGTAGCGTTACGGGGACGTAACTTCTTAAGTGGGGTAGAGGGCGATAAGAATTTCGCGCGAGGAATGTTAAATCTTTTGTTGGTAGTTTTGTTTTGCAAATGTTGAGTTATGATATTGAGTTATGATAACATGTGTGTTCTATGTTTTCCGTTGCCATACAAGATACGAGGACGTAATTTCTTTTAAGGGGGGTAGTCTGTAACACCCCGTAATTTATCGAGTTGAAATAAGTAAAACATAATAAAATAAAGTATAACAAAATAAAATAAATAAGTAATATTAAATTATACTACTTTATATAGTTAATTATGAATAATAAAGTAGGTTTAATTCTAACGGTGACAAGTTTTATTGCGTACGTTGTTATCGCGTAGGGTTCTTTTTCCGATTTAACATTCTTATAATAAATAGAATAATTATTATATATATATATATATATATATATATATATATATATATATATATATATATATATGTATATATATATATATGTATATATATATATATGTATATATATATATGTATATATATATATATGTATATATATATATGTATATATATATATATGTATATATATATATGTATATATATATATATATGTATATATATATATATATATATATGTATATATATATGTATATATATATGTATATGTATATGTATATATATATATATATATATATATATATATGTATATATATATATATATGTATATATATATATATATATATGTATATATATATATATGTATATATATATATATATATACATATATATATATACATATATATATATATATACATATATATATATATACATATATATATATATATACATATATATATATATATATACATATATATATATATATATATATATACATACATATATATATATATATATATATATATACATATATATATATACATATATATACATATATACATATATATATACATATATATAATATATATATATATATACATATATATATACATATATATATATACATATATATATACATATATATATATACATATATATATACATATATATATATACATATATATATACATATATATATATATATACATATATATATATATATATATACATATATATATATATATATACATATATATATACATATATACATATATATATACATATATATATATATATACATATATATATATATATATATATACATATATATATATATACATATATATATATATATATAAAAGGGGAATTTGAGAAGGCAGCCGGTTGTGGGGAAGTATGGGAGGAGTTTTGTAACTCCTCTCATAATTGTGTTTTAGACTTAATTAGGATGGGTCCTTAATTCCTCATTAATTCTCAAGCATCCTTAATCATCATTTTAATCATCTCTTGAACATAAAAAAATTCAGAAAAATTTCTTCTCCTTTGCTCCCTTTTGTTTTCGGCATTCTCAAGAAAAAAAAAAAAAAAAACTTTGTTGTTCAATCCAATCTTTTGTTCAAAGGGTAAGTTTAGTTGAATTGTTGTTTATAAATTTTATTCATAAGATTTCTAAGGTGAAATATATTTTATGTATGATGATATCCTATGACTTTTAGGAGGATTGAATATATTTTCTTTTATATATAATTTTCTCTACTAATCCTTTAATAAACTTCAAATTTGTTAAAAGGATTGAGTTATGTTTCTGATTTATATTCTTTAGCAAAGTTTAATTTTTTAAAAGAATTAAGTTAATATTGATATTTAAATAAATTTCTTTTATGTTTTACATTTCTCTAACTAAATTACAATTTGTTAGTAGGAATTTAAATGGTATGGATCAAGTAGTTTAGTCATCTAAGAGTTATAAATCCTTTAGCAAAATTGGATTTGCTTGAAGGATTGTGTATTTATATATATGTCTTGATTCAAGAAGGATGATTTTTGTTTTATGATTCTCTACAAAATTTTAATTTGTTAAGAGAATTAAGTATTTAATTTAATTATCATAATTTGTGGAGTTTTAAGTCTCTTGAAGATCTTATGGATGGGCCTATTCTTTTTATTTTGATGCCTCTTATGCTTTGATGATGGGGTTTTTGTGTATGAATATATATATATATAATAATAATAGAAACAATAATAACGTAATGGGAGTTCCGTACAGCAGCTGTTGTCTCGGTATTGGTGCCGATTCGAAAAACGTTAGTCGTTTCCGTTATTGGTTTATGTATTCGATGTGTTAAAAAAACTCGTTAAACGTTTGAAATAATTAAAAATAGTAATTGGATGTTAGAAATTATGAAATTTGGTACCCAAGGTAATTGATGCATTCCGGACGCAGTGGTGAAGTCGAATTTTTCATTTGAATTTTGTAAACTGTCTAAAATGGCCAATAAAGTTTCTGGTCAGAAATTAAATTTGGAATATTTGGAAATTGGATGAAAACATTTAAAATTATCAAGTCCTGGTAATATCTTAGTAGTATGGAGTGGATTAAATGTGTAAACACGTTCTAATACATGACCGTTTTGTGTGTGTTATTTAGGACCTCGATTCATTAGAGGGCGAAATTCTTATCGTGCTTAAACGTTGTTTAGTTGCAGTGCTTAAAGGTACACGCTTAGACCATACTGTTTATATGGTTGTGCAAGTAGTGTTGTTTCATTTCTAATCGAGGCATTGTAAATCACATAAGGATTAGACACCTCAAATAATATGAAATAATTAATTGGAAATTGAGAATTTATGTGTTTGTCACCCAAAGGGGTTGATGTTTGGTTATGTTACCCAAAGGGGTTAACGATTGGTTTGGATTATTATAATTATTGTTCCCATGGCAGTTTTGGATCATTACGGTCACAATGGGGGTATGCATACTTTAGCCTTTGGCGACCCGAACAGGACGGGCAACTTCTTAGGTCGGTGGTTGCCTTGGGATTAGCTCTCCCAAGTGTATTCCTCCAAAAATATTTGAATTTATACTTGAACGACCCGAACAGGACGGGCAACGTTACAAGTTGAAATTATCTAAAAGTGAATGGTTTATACTTGAACGACCCGAACAGGACGGGCAACATTACAAGTTGGAATTATTGAATAATGAATATATATTAGAGCCTATGCATGCTAGGATAAACACAATGCTTGTATTCAACCTATTTGATATATGTATGAAGTCTCTGACGTGTATTGATTGTTCTTTGGAACCTGCTACGTGTTGTCATACGACGTGCAGTAGGTTGACTGCAGGTGGGGGCTGGAGTGAGGACTCGGCTTAGAACCCGTAAACATCATGACTAAGTTATATTTTGTAATAAGTTTATGAGTCGAAATAATTCGGTTTATGTAACGAAAGATTATGACAATTTTCTTTTTATTTCGTACAACTTTTTAGCTAGTCTAGAGGCCGGTAGGCTCTCGAGTTGTATGTAAAGACTTCCGCTGACTTGTTTTCTTTGTTTGGCATTGTTTCCTGCGTTGACCATATTCCTTTACCATTGGAACGTTGACGATCCGAGTGAAAAATGAATTTTTAGTGTCCGTTTGTGAACCGGGATCATGTTTTCATATGATTTTCCGGGTCACTTAAATCGGGCCTTTACACAACAGGACAATGAAAAGTTTTAGTGTCGAATAACCAAGAAATATCTCCAGTAACATGATGTGTAGCTCCGGTGTCAATAATCCAAGAGGTGGAATCAAACTTACCACTCAAACGATTTTCTGAAATTTTTGAATTACCCATCATACTTGTCAAAACCTTCCATTGTTCACTGGTGAACAATTGATGCGAGGGGAGAGTGGCAGACTCGCCAACTATGCCGGAAGTTGCTGCGTTCGCTCGAGGTTGATCACGCCCGCGACCAGCAGAAAGCTGCCCCCCCTGACCTCTATTAACGGGGTACCCATGTAGCTCGAAGCAACGTGACTCCACATGGCCCTTCTTCTTGCAATGGTTGCATATTTTGTCACTCCAACAACTAGAAGTATCATGGCCCAATTTCTTACACTTATCACACGACAGTCTACCAGACCTATCCGTAGGCTTTTCCGACAAAGCACCACGACCCCTTCCTGCCCCTGTACGAACAGCAAAACCAAGTGCAGACGAGGGAGACTGGTGTTCGTCCTTACTGTGATAAGGACCACGAACACGCTCTTCTTGTGCAACAGATTGAAAAGCACGATTAAGGGATGGCAATGGGTCTCGATTAAGCAGATTAGAGCGAATTGAAGAGTAATACTCGGTATACAGTCCGAGTAAAAACTGTTGAAGGCGATCACCATCACGCCTAGCAATAAGCTTTTTGCCCAAATCACAAGTGCAATTACCACATTCACACACAATAAGAGGCTCCAATTTATCAAGTTCATCCCACAAAACTGATAATTTACTGTAATAAACCGCAACCGGCATTAGTTTAGTTTGTTCACATCGATTGATTTCTGATTTTAATTGTTGTATACGAGAGCCATTCACCAAACAAAAACGCTCATGTAAATCATCCCAAAGTTTCTTAGCATTATCATAATTAGATAGCATGGATTTTACCTCGGGATCTATGGTGTTCATCAACCAAGAGACAAGCATACAGTGTACGATAACCCAATCTTCCATGGTAGCAGGCGGCTGAAAACTCTGTATTGTGCCATACAAGAAGCCGTATTTATGTCGGGATGATAAAGAAATTCGAATAGCATGTGCCCAATCATTGAAATTATCAAGCTTGAGATGTTGAGAAGTAATGTAATCGCCTGGCCTATCATGAGGACCAAGGTAGAATAGCGAATTGGATTCAATTTTGGGGAAAGGAGGCGGCGGTGGAGGTGTTTCACGGTCTACCATATTCACTGGAAAAAATGCTTGAAAAAAAAATTAGGGTTTAACGTGGCTCCGATACCATGACAAAATTGAAATATGGGAATCCCTCTCTTTCATTATCTCAAACCAATATATATAATACAAGTTAACCCTAGGTACTTAATTATGGTAACTCTCGGATTAGGAAAACTATCACGCAAGATAAGGAAACAAATAATTATCAAGCTTATCAAATATCAAAGTATATCCTACACATATCCTCAATACTATGAGTGTATTTCAAGCCTAAACCAATTCCATCTTAACATCTTCATTTGGCTTCATAAACAAAGCCATCTTCATTTTATCTTTCTTTGCATTGAAATTCTTCATCTTTTCATCCAACAAGTTGCACAATGCCTCAAGCTCTGCCGATTTTCCGAGCATATAGTCAGGGACAGGGTTATTAAGAAAATTGAGTTCCTTTTCCATTCAAAAAACCCAGAATCATCGTTCTGCAAATCGAAAAAACAAGTCAAGATAGTCAATTTCTATCAAAAACTAACAAAACCTAAATTGGAGAAAACATAAAAAAGAACAACTTACAGGCTGAAAAACGACAACCGTAGAACTTCTCCCATGTGTTAGGACCCTTTCGAACAGTACTTTCGCCTCTTCTTTCTGAAAGCAATGGATTCTAGTTGAATTACATTTTTGAGCACGATCGGAAGAACCCCTGCCACTCATACAAAGTATAAATTATATTTATCAAGTTAAATTTAAAATATATTTAAAATTTTTAATTTTTAATGATACAAGTATAAATTATGGAGTATTTATCAAATTTAATTTTTGAATTTTCATTAGAATGTTTTAATCTATATAAATATATGGTGACATTTAGAGAATAGAGAAATAGATCTGCAAAATGTTACAAATATAAATATACTACTCCTTTTCCTGTTTGTTTGTCCACTTTAAGACAGAGAAATTTAAATTAGATTTTTGAAGTATATATTGAAGAAAAAATATATTCATATGAGATCTTGTTAGATTTGTCTTGACGTAAAGTTTTTTAATATATAATTTTTATAATTTTTTGATAATGCGTATTTATAAATATTAAGGCTTAAAACTTGAAAAAAAATCCATGTAAAAGGTAAAATGGACAAATAAAAAAGAAACAAAAAAGTATATTTTATATGAAATAGATATTCAGGTTTAATAAGCGGTAAAGTTGTTTTTTTATTAATAAGAATAGTTTAACAGCAAGTCTTTAGAATTTGTGATTGTTTAACGGTATTGAACACCTATTTGTATACAAAATGTAGTATTATAGGATTTTTTTTAATCATGGACAATGGTTAATCGATTATAGAACTGATTTTTGGAGTTAATTTTTTATTTTATTTTTTTTAAAAAGAGTTAATATTACTCCCTCCTTTCTACTGATTAGTTTGTCACTATTCACTTATCACAATTTGTATTTTATTTTTAATCTATAAATTAATATATGATCATGTAGGATCTTATTTAATTCGTCTTAATACAAGAATTAGTAATAACTTTTTATAATTTTTAATTAAGAACAATTAGAGATATTAAGAATTTAAATGTTTCCTCGGCAATTATAAAAATTACATGAGATTAATGGATTGAATATGAGATAGTATATCATAAATGAATAAATGTGCTATTTTAGGATTAATTTTTGTACAATGTTATATTATTATATATACCATTATAGTAAAGTGTTTTTTCTATTATATTGTTAGAGTAATTTTAGGAGATTGTTTCTATAAATATGGTTATTAGTTAAGCGTTAAACTAATTTAAGTAGTTACTTATAATTAAATAACATAATTAACATATTTTAGGAAAAAAAGGATATAAGTACTATTTTAATAAGTTTTTAGTAAAGTTTTTCGCAAGTTGTTGTATAAGACGGTCTCACCCAAAGAAATGCCTCATGCATGAGTTTAATAGTCCATTTAAAGCATACTATGAGAATATGAATTCTTTGTTTGAAGTCGTTTCATCGAGAGGTGAGAAACGATCTCTTACAGAAATAGCTCAATTTTTTTTTATTTTGTCATGATTGTAGATATTATTTTAGGAGTTAGTTTCTTATAAGTAGTTAATTGTAATAATTAACTAAAGTAAAACAATATATGTTTTAGCAATTATAATTTTTATACAACTACTCTTTTTAAGAAAAGTACTTCAAGCTCAGCCCGTGAAAGATTAATATTTATTTATCGTACTTATTTACATTATCCTTAATGCTTATTTATAGTATCCTAAATGCTTACTTTTAATATCTTAAATGTCTACTTATATCATTTTTAATGCCTACTTACAATATTCTAAAAGATATATAACGGGCCGGCCCAATTAGAGATGATCTCTTTCTCTCAAAAAGACCATATCACACAAGAATTCGTGTTTTTTATAAATGATAAAAATACTATTTTAATATTCAACAATTCTTGCATGAGATTGTTTTTTAGTGAGATAAGCCCACTGCCATATAATTAGTCTATTTCTCTATTTAATCACTTTAAAATTGTAAGTGGTTACTTTAAGGTTTTAAGTGATCACTCTAAGCCCAAAAAAAATTATGATGTTAAAATAGTAAATAATCACTTTAAGGTTATAAGTGATGATTTAAAGATAATAAGTGTACATTGGACCAATCCAATAGAATAGTCACACCATAAGACTGTCTTATTTAATAAATATGATACTATATGAATAAAGATATTGAATTGTATGGATAATTTTTAAAGAGAGTTTAATTATGTAGATGAGATGGATAACAAAACTAATTTTAAAAGTTGTAAAATTGTGAAAAAATAATTTTCATGATTTTGATTTTATTGAAGCTACCTTAAATCATATTTCAATTCATTTTGCTTATGGTGGGGGCTTTAATTTGATTTCCAAGGCTTGACCACATAGTTTTTAACATAGAAAAGTTTTGAGATACCTTTAACAATTTTTTAAAAATTAATAAATTACTAAATAAGTGACTTAAGGTATATTTAAACAAAAAACATTTTTAATAGGTAGTTTTCAAAATGTTGTAAATTTAATATTTGATTGACAAAAAAATTAGGCACTAAAATAACTACCGATGGATGAATTGAATGAAATAAATAAAACAAATTGATATCTTAAAGCGATGCACCTTAACAACTCCCATCGAGCTATTGCTATTTTATATTTTTATTATTATCATTATATTCAACGTATATCCCTGATAGTACTCCGTCATGTATTGTCTAAGTGCTCTATTTACTCTATGGTCACTATTCACTTATCATTTTTAATTAAGTGCGATCTTGTTTGATTAGTTTTAATGCAACGATCATTAATTAATATTAAGTTTTCATAATTTTTTAATTATACATATATGGATATATTAAGTGTTAAAATATTATCTCAATAAGTGTAAGATAGATAAATAAAACTAATACGCGGAATAAATGAGAGTATAATCAAACTATGAAGAGAATTGAAAAACAACATACCTCATAAACCTGAATAAGACATCAAAAGGGAAAAAAAAAGTTTTATGAAACTAAAAATAAGAGATACATCAAAAAACATAAGCTCTTAAATTAGATGGTGTTATAATGGGAATTTTTCTATTGGATTGATTATTATACATTTAATATATTAAAGTGATTAATTACAACTTTAAAATAATCGATTAGGGAAATAAGTACATTTCATAAAACAATATCATACAAAGCTAGCTGTAAAAAAAAAAAAAAAAAAGAATAGACTATTAAAATCTAAAATAAAAACAGACATAATTAGTCGTTGCCATCATCATACCTAATATATTCCGCTTATAAAAACTATAATCAAGGGTTGGAAAGAGAAAGATTACAATAACTTATACACTTGAAAGAAGGGTACATTGAAAAAGTATGGACAAACTACTACTACCCCTAAATTCCCATAATAGTACTCCCTCCGTCCTTTATAGTTTGCATCAAAAAGAAAAATGATATTTTTTAAGAAAAGTGTAGATAATGGTAATAAATGAAGAGAGAAAATGAATTGTATGGATGAAATTAAAATAGAGTTAGAATATATGGATGAATTTAAAAGTAAGTAGTGGTTCATTGTCCAAAAATAAAAACGATGCAAATTAAATTGGACGGACCAAAATGACATATGTTGTAGGGGACAGAGGGAGTAATTTCTAAACAGCTAGTTTCTTAAGATACCGTGTCTTTGAGAGACATATCTTAAGTCCAATTCATTAAAGATTAATCCTATTTACCGTATTCTTAATGCATACTTATGAAGTATTATCCTTAATGCTTACTTACTGTATCCATATTGTCAACTTTCAATATTTTAAATATTTACCTACATCATTCTTAATATCTAATTATAATATTTTAAAAAATATATAATGAGTCAATCTAATTAGAAATGGTTTAAAAAAAAACCGTGACTCTTGTGATTCTCAAATCTTAATAGAAGGATTTTACAGTAAACGCATTAGAAAAGAAAACGACGAATTTCTTAAGTGTCTTTATTCAATCATTTTTCTTTGTAGTTACTAAAAGCGTCAGAGAAAACGCCCAAAACACAACTTTCTTACACTTTCTTTCCCACTGATTTGGATGAGAACAGTAATCACTAATCACTAATCACTAATCACTAATCAAACTTGTACTACAAATTACTCTCATTTTTCAAATTTCCCTCTCAAATTCATACTTTCTTGATTTTACCCATTAATATTTGATGTTTCCTGTTCGAGTTTGACCCTTTTTTTGTTCCGGATCTAATACTTTTACGATAAAATCCCCCATTTCTCGGAAAAAAATCCCATTATTTCTTCTCTTTTTCTATTCCATTTCATCTTTTTCTTCACCTCTTAGTAACCCACATTTTCTGGGTTTTGCATTGGTTTAGTTTTGTTTCACTTGGAACCGCCATGGATACATCAACTTCTCAATCTCGTCTTGTATGTACTTCCATTTTCTTTTTCTTCTTTTCCTTTTTATTGTTTTAATGTTGTAATGTTGTGTTATGCATATTCAATTCTTTGACGATAGGCGGTGAGAATCGAAGGGTAAAAGGGATTGTTGTAGTGCTGTTTTATGCATACTTTTTAATTTGCATTTTTTTTTATTTTGAGTCATTTTACATTATTTCTTTGATTGGAAATGAACTTTATTTATTTTTTTTTATCATATTCATATATATTTAATTCTTTTTTAATATGAGTTTAATCTTTATCTTCATATATAGTATTGAATTCGCACCTTTTTCTTTAAAAAGAAATTTACATGTGATCCAAATTCATGGAATAGAGGATTGAATTTCAAGAACTTACTATTTTGATTTATGTTTCTTGATTTCTTTATGTTTCTGTTATGTAATGTTGAACATTATTTATCGACTATTAAATAAATTTACACAATAAATTGGATAATTAATTTGAATTTAATAGAAAATATCTTTCTAAAATAATTATATATAATAATTAAATTAAATTTCAAATTCTTACTAATTTTATTGTCTAAATCCTGTATTAGTGTATAGATTAGCAAAATCCTATTTATATTTTGCATTATTTAGTATTTTTTTTCTTATGGTGACGATGTTTGAATTGAGAAGAAAGGGTAGTTAATTTAGGCGAATAATTGAGAATTTTAGGCTTTTGGGTCACGGATTTTGGACGGAAATGTATTACTGCTAACGTATTTAAAGTCCAAAAATGGAAAATGAATAAATGATGGTATTCTTGTCTTATGTATTTTTTGAATAACTGTTTATTTAGAGATTGAGTAGACGCGTCTACTATTGGATGTACAATTCTATAATGCATCTATTTTCCTTTTTTAGCAAGGATGGATGAAATCCCTGTCTTCATTTGACCCCAATATTATTTATGAATGTAAACCTATGGGCAATTTGTTATAAGGTTGTTGTTTTGTACATGACATGACCCGCATATTTGGAGAGTCTTTTTTTTGTTTGGAAAGAACATAATTGGAGAGTTGACTGCACACATACCCAATGAGATCTCATCTTTAAACTAATTGGTAATAGGAGGAGTTGCCCATCAAACTTATATTAGTCAACCTCGCTCCAATTCTTTGATGTGGGATCACATGTGAGTTATTTTTCTAACAGTCACGTTAAGTGAGCGTTTGTTAGGGTGTAGTAGGATGATTGAAATCTTGGTAACTTCTCGCACAAGTGATGATAATGTGCGTTGGAAATGGCTTATGTGGGTTTGTGAGGCCAGTCTATAATCAATGGAGGGGTGTCACAACAGACGTGGTATGTTTGATGATGGAAAATGACGAATTAAAACATGTAATTGGAATTGGAATTGCTTTATTTAGGACGCGTATGTGGGAACATTGTAATGTAACTATCTTCGTTTTCATTGCCATTCTTTTGCTGTATGACCTTGTATTAGATGAATGGTAGTGAAAGTGGTTGCAAAGACTTTGATCTTACTCATGGTGATGGGAGGTGACAATTTTACCAATTTATCAACTTAGATCTATAAAAAACTTTTTCCTTGGATCAAATTGAAGTTGCTCTAATTCTATTGAATATGACTAGATGGGTCTTTGTTGGTGTATATATTTACTTGCCATGAGGACAAAAAGATAACCTTGGTCTAGTCTAAGCATTACGTTCATCGCGTAGGCTGTCATTTGTCATTTGTCAAATGTCACCTACAATAGGATGCCAATATAGCACAGGATAATCTGTTTGTAATACCCTTATCTTGAGCAAAAGCCTTTCTGGTTCTTTTTACTTCATTGATTTAGTTGTTCAAACTAAAATCGTATGGGTTGTTTACAGGAATTGTATCAGAGGACATTATTGCTTGCTTACCAAAGTTTTGGGGTTGTCTACGGTGACCTAAGCACATCCCCTATGTATGTTTACAAGAGTACATTCTCTGGAAGTTTACGGCTTTATGAAGAAGATGTTGAGATTCTTGGTGTACTTTCTTTGATATTCTGGACACTGACCCTAATCCCTCTTCTCAAGTACATCATTTTTGTTTTATCAGCAGACGACGAAGGAGAAGGTTATTAGACTATCTTATTAAGTCTTTTTCTTGTCCAAGGCTCATGACTGATAATCCCTGAATAAGACAATGCTTGATCTTCTTCAGGTGGAACCTTCGCCTTATATTCACTGCTTTGTCGTTCTTCCAAAATGGGGCTGTTTAATCCTTCCAGAATGGGATATGCACATCGACCTCTATTTGAAAATGGAAGTTGTAAGAAAGAGACCAAATGCAGCTTGGCTATTAAAGAATTCTTTGAGAAGCATTATTACTCACGTTTAGTTCTGCTGCTAGTGGTTCTGCTGGGGACTAGCTTGGTAATTGGTGATGGGATTCTCACTCCAACAATGTCCGGTATGTTCTAGAAAGCTAATGGATCTTGGAGCTATTGCCAATTCACGATAGATATGATTTTCTATGTCTTGTTGTCTTGTGTTGTTTTGCAGTCTTATCTGCAGTCTCCGGCTTAAAAATTAAGATCCCTCAACTGAATGAATGTAAGTATTTATTTGAATGATTTTTATAGAATTTGAAGGAATATAGAATTTTAATCTCTATGAGAACACTATCTTTTTCTTCACTACATGAGTCAAAACTCGAGGGCATTATGTGTTGGCAAGTGAACATAATTCGCTTTTTTCGATTCGCGATTCGCGAGGAGATTAGCGAATCATGTAACACAATGGCAACCTAATGCCGCATTCTGATTTACTTTAATCTTCTTGTATTCTTATGACTCAGATTACACCGTCTGTGTGGCCTGCATAATCTTGCTGCTGATTTTCTCGCTTCAGCAGTGCGGAACCAGCAGAGTTGGCTTTCTTTTTGCTCCTATTCTTGTAGCTTGGCTCCTCTGTGTTGGTGGAGTGGGGTTATACAACATAGTTCACTGGAATCCTGGGGTCATCCGTGCAGTTTCGCCACATTATATCTACAATTTTTTTAAAGCTACAGGAAAAGTTGGGTGGAGTTCACTTGGTGGGGTTGTCCTATGTATTACAGGTACTGATACCACTGATTTTATGAAAGACTTATACTGCTCAAGTGTAGTCGGTATCCTAGTTTTATAACGCATCCTGTGGTCTTATCAGGCGCAGAGGCGATGTTTGCTGACCTTGGCCACTTCTCACAACTTTCTTTGAGGGTAATCTAAGTTTCATTACTTTAGTAGAATATCATGTCATTTGCATCGAGATTTAATGCGGAAACAATTATACGAAGGATTACAGATGGATGATGTGGGGATACTTGGTTAATCACCGGAGCATAAATTCCATTTTCCCATGACAGTAGTTTTTATTTTTACTTTTGCAGATCGCATTTGCTGGGTTTGTGTATCCGTGTTTAGTTCTTGCGTACATGGGCGAAGCTGCTTATCTTTCCAAGCACAGTAAAGATCTTGAGAGTAGCTTCTACAAGGCAATTCCTGGTATGATTTTTTGGGGAAAATATGGCATTTTTTACTGCTGAGGTGTTCATATGATTGCTCATGGATTTAACTTTCTAGTCTCATCACTTATCATTTGATACTTTTTCATGCTATTTTTGTCTGTTTGGTTTGTTCAGAGCCCATATTTTGGCCGGTTTTCGTAATCGCTACACTTGCAACTGTCGTTGCAAGTCAAGCCATAATTTCAGCGACATTTTCGATTATAAGCCAATGCAGGGCCTTGAAATGCTTTCCACGTGTAAAAATAGTGCACACATCCGATGATATACATGGCCGTGTATACATACCAGAGGCCAATTGGATATTGATGTTTCTATGCCTGGCTGTTGCCTTGGGCTTTAGGGACACCGACAAAATAGGCAATGCTTATGGTAAACTTTCGTCTCCCTATTCATGTTTTTCGGATCAGCTTTGTTTTATTGGCTAATCCCTTGTTCAACGCAGGGCTGGCCGTGATCTCTGTAATGTTTTCAACAACCTGCATAATGTTTCTTGTAATAGTTACCGTGTGGAAAAAGAATACCCTTGTGGCTCTCATTTTCGTGTTATTCTTTGGATCAATCGAGCTTGTCTATATGTCGGCTTGCGTGGAGAAAATTCATCAAGGAGGCTGGGTACCGCTGGTGTCGACCTTTGTCATATTATGTCTAATGTTAGTATGGAAGTATGGAACTGTTAAGAAATTGGAGTTTGAGAATCAAAATAGGATATCCTTGGATAGGTTTTTAAGTCTTGGTCCGAACCTTGGTGTCCTGAGGGTTCCAGGAATCGGTCTGATATACTCTAATGTCACCTCTGGAGTGCCCCCAATGTTCAGTCATTTTGTCGCTAATTTCCCAGCGTATCATCAAGTTGTGGTTTTCGTTACAATCGAAACATTACTTATCCCTAAAGTTCCGGTTCATCAGCGTCTTGAGATTAGCCGGGTTGGTCTTCCAGAACTTCATATTCTTCGCTGTACTGTAAGGTATCAATTTTATCTCTTTTTTCGACATAGGCTCATGTAGTGACTAAACAGCCTTTCGATTATTTTTCGTATAAAAAACTATCGATAATGTTTATAATCATGATTGTCCTACTCTAGAGGTGTTTAACGGGGCGGGTCGACCTAATGGGTCAAGGGTTGGGTCAAATTTTAACGGGTCATTAGCGGGTCGCTTTAATAACGGGTTGGGCCATTAACATGCTTGGTGTAATGGATCGGGCTGTTGGGTCGTATAATTATAGAAATTGGTTGCGAAAACAATATTATCACATAGGTGGGTTGACCCAACGAACCATAAAGTAGAATAAAAAAACTTTTATATGAATTTTAGAAAACGGGTCAAAGTGGATTGGGTTTAAACAGGCTTTGGCCCGGCCCGTTGTACACCTCTACCCCCACTCTAATCATTCTTTTTCTTCATAAAATTCATTTCTAATCATTACCCCTTAGAAATGTGGTGTTACCGTGTTAGACTATTAGGCGGTAATGGAAAATATAAAGTAAGACTAAAACATCATTCCCATTATTGCCATATAACTAATAACCAAATGGCCCGAAAGAACTTGACAGACGACATATATCACTGAAAACAGGTACGGGTACAAGGATAGCAAAGACTCGCATGCCTTTGAGGCGAAGCTGATGGATGGGATTGATGAGTTTTTGCAACATGAGGCCCAAGATGGTGAAATCCAGGCACCAAGTTCCTCCGTGAGCCATAGTACCGAATCAGATGCAGTATCGGAGGCTGGTACTGTGGCTCTTGGTAGGAGAAGGGTTCGGTTCAGAGAACCAGAGCGGAATGTGGGTGTCGAGAGGCTGTCGGAAGCAAAGCAAATGGGTGTGGCGTACATGATCGGTAATACTCGTGTAGTAGCAAGAGAGGAATCATCTTTCCTTAAGAAATTTGCCATAAACTTGATATACAGGTTCCTAAGGCAGAACTGTCAACGACCAGCAGTCGCACTCGGAATTCCACATACATCACTAATTGAAGTAGGAATGGTATACTACATCTGATCAACACTACACATTAGTTTGATTTTTACACATTTTATGATTTTATGTACAAAATAGAGATTAGCAAAGGGGGAGATAAATGTGGTAAGTTGCACAAAGTTTTTGTATGTGTACAGGTTAACTCTCTTGGTTGAAAGATAGTATAGTTGACCCTTTCAAGTTTCACTGAATGGTGATCCCATTTCTATGTGATTAGAAATATTGTTAGAGTTATTCTTGTGAGAGACCGTCTTCCATGAGAAAATTTCAAATAAAGAGTCTATGCTAAGATTTGTGTTTATTGAGTCATTTAATCCATGTATGTGAGAAAATTTCAAATAAGGAACAACATCACACTGTGAAACTATGTCATAAAAGATGATAAATTACAAAGTACAAGAATTAAACATATGTTGGTGTTCAAAACATAAACACAAATTATTATATGAGACGGTTTCAACGAGAGATGCGTCTTATGTATGGGTTAAATAGTGCGTCTCATATATATTATGAGAATTTAGGTCTTTATTTAAGGTTGTTTAATCGAGAAACAGTATTTCATAACAGGGACTCAAACACAAAAAAGTCTATTTATTTTTTGAAAATGGTTTATTTTTTTAAGGTTGGAAGAAGAAACTTCTAAAAACTCGTCAACACAAACACTTGCTAGTTAGATGTTACCAACACGTGGAACTTGCTTATATCATTTTTAAGTTACTTCTCCCGCGTTTTGTTAGGCTTATCTTGATTTATCTTAATATCAACCCTGATGTTTTACATCCTTCGTACAGGTGCGTTATTGGTTAACTTTATAGAATTAGGTGCAACCTTAGTCTTATTTCAAGACTTAATTTCTAATGTTATCCATCTTGGTGTGTTTATACATCAATTTAAAATTCGCACCTCTACTAATTTCTTCTTATCCTCATATATTTTCTTAACTGATCAACACTATTTTCAAAGGACTACAAATTGATAGAATTTTTCTTTTAATGCAGTGGGAAATCTCTTATCACACAGCAACAACCTAGTGGCTACTTTAACCCACTTGACTTGAATTCAGTGCATTACATCTTCGTTAGTCTCCCCATCACTCAGAATTATTAAATCTAAATATTAAATTTGGTTATTTGTGCTACTAACATCTTCTTCAACACTAACCTAAAGTACCCCCACAGTCCCACGTGCTCACTTGCTCTTCAAATAAATACTAAAGGGCCGTTTGGTTGGGGGTAATAATCAAAAGGAAAGGGAATGGAAATATCCAATTCCTTTTGTTGCTGTTTGTTTGTCACTTTCTATCATTCCCATTCCCCCATTTTAGTTTTGGGTTACCCCAAACTGTTATACCCTCATTCCCCCCCCCCCCCCCCCCCCCCACACTTTCCTATTCCATTCCCCCCTTCATTCATCACCCTCTCCTCTCAAACCCTACGTACGCTGCTGCTGCGCCTCCCCCCTCAAATTCTCCTCTCTTTGTCACGGCTCCTCCCTCAAGTTGCTGCGCCTGCCGCCATTGTTCGTAGCATTCTTCTTCTCAATCTCGATTTTGCTGCTGCCATTGTCAAATGTAAGTTATTCTTCTACTACTACTGATTTGAATCTCTTTTCTCTTCACTCTTTTTCCTAATTTCCGCTGCTTTTTTGATGGATTGAAATTCATAATCTAGTTCTTGATGAATCTCTGTTCTACCGCCATTGATGAAAGCCTGCGTTTTCGGTTCTTGTTGTAATTTCTGTTCTTGTTGTTTTTATGACTTATACTAGCATTTGAATTGTTGAATTGTTCCATCGAAGAATTGTTGAAACTGGGTTTAAAAAAAAAAAACTGGGTTTAAAGGAAGGAGGAGGGATTAATTGAGTTCAAGTTGGATTTCTGGGATTAATTGGATTTTTGGGTTTAAAAAAAAAATTGGGATGAATTGTTGCTTGATTGTATTTTGATGGGTCTAATTGGATTCATTGATTTCTTAATGATTAAAGATTTGCTACATGAAAAATGAGTTATACTAGTCAATGATATGGTGTTATTGATGTTCATTTCTACAGAAAATGGCTCGCATTGGTACTTCTTTGAAAAGGAAGAGAAATTGGGACTTTATTCGGTTCATAATTACTATGATTAATTGTGTTGTGTTTCTACATTTGATGTTGTACTCGATGAGAATAACTAAATACGATTCCCATTATCTTAAGCTTGATAAAAAAACTAGGAGAAAAATGAGATTGCACAACTTGAATAGAATGATTAGAGAAAGTGACACTTTGTGTAGGAACTATCTTCGTATAAATCGATACACATTTGGTGTACTTTCAGAGATGGTTAGAGATATTGGTGGATTAAATGAAATAAGAAACACATGTTTGGAAGAGATGGTTGCGGGTTTCTTATACACATTAGCTCACCATAAGGAAAATAGAATGATGGGTGCACATTTTTATAGAAGTGGTGAAACTATTAGTAGACAATTTCATGCTTGTTTGTTAGCAATCTTAAAGTTACATGCTATTCTTCTTAAGAAACCAACAACAATACAAGAGGATTGCAACGATGAAAGATGGAAATATTTCAAGGTAAATAAAAACCAACACTTTAATTTGAGATAAAATAGAGAGACTATTACATAATTTAAAGTGATATTGTTTGTTTTGTAGAATTCATTAGGTGCCCTTGATGGTACAATGATTCTAGTGAATGTTCCTTGTGAAGATCGATCCAAATATCGGACTAGAAAAGGTACCCTTGCTATGAATGTATTAGGAGTATGTTCACCCGAGATGGAATTTATATATGTCTTACCTGGTTGGGAGGGATTGGCACACGATGGTCGGATTCTTCGAGATGCTATTTCTAGGCCTAATGGGTTAAAAGTTCCAAAAGGTAATTTGATTGACGTAATAGATTTTATTTGAGATTAACTTAGTAAGAGAGTAATATTTTTTTTTTTAATTTATCAACGTTGTTTTTATCTATGTGATAGAGGATATACTAATGGAGAAGGATTCCTTGCACCATATAGAAGGCATCTTTATCATCTTAGAGAATGGAATAATGACCCCCAACAACCTCAAACCGCCGAAGAATATTTCAACTTAAGACATGCAAAAACAAGAAATGTAATTGAGAGATGCTTTGGGTTACTCAAAGGAAGATGGGGGATTCTTAGAAGTCCTTATTGGTTTAGTTTACAAACACATTGTAACACCCCGATATTTTCCCGATATTTTCTTTCTGATATATTTAATAATTCACTAGTAATATTATATATATATATATATATATATATATATATATATATATATATATATATATATATATATGTATATATATATATATATATATATATATATATATATATATATATATACATATATATATATATATATATATATATATATATATATATATACATATATATATATATATATATATATATATATATATATATATATATATATATATACATATATATATATATATATATATATATACATATATATATATATATATATATATATATATATATATATATATATATATATATATATATATATATATAATTTATTATTGGGCTTGGTCATGAGATTTGTAATCCTTTTTGGCAATTAGAATTATTTGGGCCCAAACTTTTCCTTAGCCCATCTTTTATTTTCAAAAAAATTTTTTTAAAAAAAAAGTAGGAGGGAAGGTGGCCGGTCCTATGGGACTCTTGGTGGAGCTTGTAACTCCCTTAGGGTAATGAAGGATCAAGGCATTAATCCCATATAATTAACCCTTCTTAATTCCTTAATCATTTTCATTTTGACATCCTTTCATTTCTAAAGTTTTCAAGGATAAAAAAAACATATCCTCTCAAAATTCCTCCTAATTCACATTCCTAACTTCATTACCCATCATCATTTGGTGTTTTCCTTTACAATTGTAAGTGTAATTCTTAATCTATGTTGATTCTTAAGTTTTAATTTAAAATTCTATGATTATTATATGTGTTATCTTATAATTCATGTTTAATTTATGAATTTAAAATTTCATGTATGATTTTGGGATGTATATTTCTATCTAAATTGATGAAGAATGAATCTTTTTAGAGTTTTTAGATATGCATATATGTGAAGAATAGGATTGGTTTCTGTGATGGATGATTTTGAAATTTATATATAAATATGAATGTTCATGTAAAAAAATGTGTGTGTGTTCTTTTTATATTTGGTGGAAAAGTTATTTATTTTATTGGCTAATATGAGAAATTTATAATTTTGCTAGAGAAAAAAAAAACAAATATGTATAAAGAAATTATTGTTGAACAATGAATTTAAACTCAAAGATGGTTCATAAGAATTATATAAATTTGGTCATTAATATTTGATAGGCAATGTACCATTTGGAATTCATTTGTTGATGAATTTTGGTGAATCCCGTAGGGTTAGAAAAATGGTAAAAAAAATATGTTTTTGGGACACTTTTTGGTTTGAAAATAAGTTAAAAATATTTAGAGTACATTATGAATTATGAAAATTAGTACCCGGGGGTTTTGACGCCTTTCGGACGCAACGGTGAAGTCGGAATTTCAGTTTGGCAGTGTTAACATACTATTCTGGACAGAATACTAAATCTGAATTTTATTTGATGTTATGTTGTGATGAAGTATGTTGTGTGATCATGAATTGTTTGCAAGTGTGGCTTGATGTTAGATGTGTGTGTGTGTGTGTGTACCTTGGTTGTGGTTTGAGAAAGTGTGAATATATGCTTTTTCCCGTATGTACGATTGAATCGTGTAGGAAGTCGATTCGTGACGGAAAGTTGATAGTTTCATTTAAGATTTGATTTTGCTTTCTTAAGGTACGTACACGCAGTAAAATTTTATATATCGTGGATTGGTTGTTATAAAGGAATAATAATAATAATAATAATAATAATAATAATAATAATAATAATAATAATAATAATAATAATAATAATAATAATAATAATAATTTATTGAATAAAGTGTGAAGGTGATGTTATGCTTTCTTATTCAAGAGATATAATTTCAATAACTTGATGAGTAGAGGTAGTATGACCTCACTAACTTTAAAGTAGACGTAATATGACGTCAATTGGTGGAAAGATTTTACTCGCCGTTTGTGGGGGCATTATGAGCCACCGCGTGGGTATGCATACTTAACCATAGGCACCGAAGTAAGGCGCGTTGCCTATGATAGAGACTTGCTTAGGGGTTAGCTCCCCCTAATGTATTGTCTTACTCTGGAAGTTTGGGGTTTGGTTCGGCAATATGGCCGGAAAAGTACAGCATTATGGCTGACTAACTCAATGAATCATTTGAAATTTATTAAAAAGTAAATATTGAACTGTAGCCGACATATGGTTAGTTGCCATTGTGCTTTATGCTATAATGTTAATGTTATAAGAGATGTTTTTGCTGACGTGTACCTTTGATCTTAACGATCCTGCGATGATGTTGTTTTTCCTTTCGGGGTTAATAACTAGCAGTGAGTTAAGTTGCAGGCTGTGGAGTGAGGATTACATCTGAAGAATAAAAGAGATAGAGTACAGAAGGATTTTAATTTCGAACTTTATTAGCTTTTTAGAAATGGATTTATTCAAGAGGCGACTTCGCTCTCGAGATGTACTCATTGGACTTTTGGTTTCATATCTTTTATCCGCTGCTAAGACTACGATATCACTAATTAATCTCAATAACTCTAGTAGAACTCGATCCGCAAGTTTTAACTTTAAAAATTTTGTTTTCTCGTGCCTTTATGACATCTTGGTTTAACTCGGGTCCTGCTTGGTTATCTTTTAAAATATAAAAATCTCCCTTCTAACGATCCGAGTTTTTCTGGGATGTTACACACATGGTAGAATTGTACTTGCTTGTGCCTTATTACATGATTTAGTAAAAAGATACATGCTTGCAGAATTTGATGATGAGGACTTGTTTGAGGAAAATGATAGTGATGATAATGATGGTGATGATAATGAGGAAGATGATGTGGAGTACATAACCTCCATTGCTGTAACCGATCCATGGACGAATTTTCGAAATACAATGGCCCAATATATGTTCAATGATTGGAGGGCTAGACACCGCAGACTTACTTTGTGATGTTATTCTTTTTTATTAAAAAAAATTGTTTCTTGTATTTGAACTTGAGACTTGTATGTTTATTTCAATCTTGATTTTTTTTTACTTGTATTAGACTTGAGGAAATTTTCCTTTGTGTACTTGTATTGAATATGGTTAATTTATATACATGCAATTTTGTTTTTACTATGATCAATATGGTTCAAATGTTATAGAGGATGGATGAAAGTAGTGCAAGTAGAGGCGGAAGGGGAAAAAACAAACGATTTTGGACTGCTCAAGAAGATAAAGTTCTTGTGGAAGCATTGTCAGAGCTAGCTGTTGATCCTCACTGGAGGTGTGATAATGGATTCAGAAGTGGCTACATGGTTCGCTTAGAGGAGGTCATAGGTAAGGCTCTTCCTGGTTGTGGTTTGAAGGCTTTGCACACATTGATTCTCGACTTAAGACACTTGGAGCCAAGTTTAGGGCTATTTCTCAAATGTTAAATACAAGTGGATTCGTTTGGGATGATGAAAAAAAATGGTTTTTGTGGACCGGGCTGTTTATAACGAGTTTTGCAAGGTATGATAACCTTTGTAAGGTCATTTTAATTATGTTTGAGATAGTCTGATGATGTTGTATATTTGATCATTTTGAGCATTTTTTGGTTTTTCAGAATCATCCGAATTGCAAAAACTTGTTTGGAGTTTCATTTCCGCACTATCATGAACTCATGAATGTTTATGGCAAGGATTATGCTACTGGAAAACCAGCTGAAGATTATGTTGAAGCAATCAAGAATTTGCAAAATGTTGCCCCTCCACAGGTTACACTTGATTCAAGTGATGATGAGGGAGTTGCTGCTAGTGGTAATGCCACTCAAACTGTTACTTCTCCTCCTGCAAAAAAGATGAAGACTGAAAAAACTTCTAAAAGAAGTAAGAGAAGAATTGGTGGTGATGGAAGTTCTAATGAATTGGCTAGCTTACAAGCATTCATGAAAGACATGAATGTTCATCTTTCCACTATGGCAAATGTGATGGCACGCATTGATGATCGTGAGCAAAAAATAGTTGAAAAGACTGAGCAAGTGCTAGAGGAACTACTCTCTTTCAATTTAGAAGGTGTAACTCCTAACCAAGTTTTTGAAGTGGCTAACATTCTAACTGCACAACCAAACAAGCTCATGATATTTTCAAAGTGTCCCGAAGCTTTGAAAAGTGCTTATGTTTAGAGTTTTCTTGGAGGAATTGGAAATAGTAATGCTTAGATCTTATGTTGTGGTTTCACGAATGATTTTGAATTAGGTGTTATTCATAAACTACTACTTTTGGCATGAATTATGTTGTGGTTTCATGTAATCAATCGAGCTAGAAAGTTTTTATTTAGAGTTATGTTTTTTAAAAATAAGTTTTTCAAGTTTATCATATAATAACTAGTTATTTTTGGAAAAAATATAATTTGATTCCTTAACTTGAACCAAACAGCCACAAAGGGAATCAATAAGCAGTTCATTCCGTTTCCTGAACACAGCCAAACGACTAGGCCAATTTAGGGGAATCCATTCCGTTCTCCTTCATTTCCTTTCCTCATTCCATTTCGATTCCCTTATGCGAACCAAACAGCCCCTAATATGCTTTTAGATAAATCAAAAACAAAAAAATTATTGAGAATGTCTTGTATGAGACAGTTTTACCATGAGATGGATCATATAATTTGGTTATTTCTTTAATTGATCATTTTAACTAATTGATCACTTGACTAACTAATTGATCATTTTAAGATAAAGTGATCAATTTATGGTAATAAGTGATCAATTTAAGTCTAAAAAAGGTAATTAATTTAAAATTATTAGGGATCACTTTAAGGTTGTAATTGATCACTTTAAGACAATAAATACACATTAAGCCAATTAATACAGATAGTCTCACTATGAGACCATCTTTTTTAAGAATTTGTAAAAATTATAATATAAATAAAATATGGACCATTTTAATAAATCTTAAAAGATAATATTCCTTTCTATTCGCTATTATTGTCTCATATGATATGATTTTTGCACGTTTTCTAATACACATATTCAATCATAAATATCTCACATTGTGTTTAATTGAATAAAAATTATAAAATGTTGAATATAATTTACACTGAAACGAATCATAAAATATAAATTAAAAATAATCGATAGATAGTACAAAAAAAATCAAATACAACAATAGTAGTAAATACGAGAAAGTATAAATTATTTTGATATGAATATTAATATATTATTCTATTAATTATTTTTGAAGTAATAATTTACTCACTCTATTCCTTAGTGAAATTCCATTTGTCATTTTGAGGTGTTCCAATTGTTGTTCTCATAAAGAATCTTAGGAAATGCCACGTGGTAACCCTGAGGTTTTGGGTTTTGCATGTGGTAACCAAAACTTTTAAAAAATTCACGCGGTAACTGATGCAAAACAAGGACTGAATGTGGCCTTCGTTATGCAAATATCAATGTGGAATCAATACCTGGTCCAATTACTCACGCACAATCCTAGATCAATCAATGCAAAGGTGTTCAGAACGCTCAGAACAACCAAGAAGGTGTTTCTTGATTTTCTGATGTCTGAACTAGTGGGCGTTTGTTCCACTCCTTTGCACGTTTCTACCGACTCAAAAACAAGGATGATGAATCCCTGACTTGAATGGTTCCCTGAGAATATAGGCTTGCCTGAAAACCTATGAATTCTCCGGCCAAAGAGGAACCCTCCTTGAACAAGTTTGCAAACAAACTTAAGAAACAAAAACTTTGTCTGAAATTACTCAACTCTGATTTTTATCAATATCAAAACGTGAATTCAATTACATGAGTGTCCTAGGTATTTATAGAGTTTCTACATCTCAAGCTAGTCGTTACAAGGCTTTACTAATACACGTGTCCAAGCTAACAAAACAGAAACTTAAACAAAAGCCAACACTTAGTTAAAATCCTGATTTCCTTGTTCTTCTGACCAGGCCTCCTTCAGCTTGTCCTAGGGTCTTCCTGGTGGTTTGTTAGCACAACCCTAGGGCCTCTATCCCTTGGTCCATGTAGAGAGATGGTGTTCCCGCCTTCCTCTTGGTTCAGGTGCTTCTGGTCTGAGTTCAGTAACGTCAACAAGGTCAGCTGGTCATCAGAATTATCTGTTGCTCTGTTCTGGCATTCTGTGGTTCTGTTTGTGTTCTCAATGTGGGTTTTTGCGATGTTTTGGCTTTCCTCAGTTTCTTTTTGAGCATTTGTAGGTCCCCTCTGGTCATGTCCAATGTGTCCTTGCTAGTTTTTCTTACGTCATGGTTATTTGGCGTAGATAAACATTTACTAGCACTGTTTTGCTCCTTTGTTGAATTCTTGCTCTTTGATGCCTTTGCATCAGTAACCCTGAGGTTTACCAAATGCCTTCTCCGTAACCTTTTTACCCCAAAAACGTTAGCAAACGTTTTTTGGTGCTCCAATCTATTGTATTCGATGAATTTTCATTTCCCCAACTAAACTCTTTTTCTCATTCTTTCAATTCCCCCAATTTCCTTAAAGTCCTAACCCTATATCTCCAAAATTGACTTCGAAGTTCATAAAACCTATCTACAAGGATCTCAAAATCAAGCTCTAGAACAAGAAAGGTTAGTAATTTCTTCTTGAACTTTGGTGGACATGATGTATTTGCATTCAAAAATGAACAAATGAAAATTCATTCGAATTTATGTGCAAATTTGCATTCGAATGAACCATAAATTAATTGTTGTTGCATTCGAAAATTTAACAAATCCAAACCACTTCATTGTTGCTTCCAAGCAAATTTGAAGAAGTACTTCGAAAAAAATCATTTTTAAGCATAATGGAATCCTAATTTGATTGTAAATGAAGAATTGATCCTAATTTTCAAAAAGTTTTGATTACCACATGAAAAATCCAAAACCTCAAGGTTACCACGTGAAATTTCCTAAAAATCTTTTCATTTATAACACAAATTTTAGATGGTGGTAATCAGGCTTATTGGGTAGGCTGGCCCCAGGTATTAAATCAATCTGGTGCTCCACTCCCCTAAATGGTGGTAATCCAGGAGGCAGGTCAGTGGGGAAAACATCCATGTACTGCTCTATTAGTCTTGTAACCTCAGGTGGTATTGGTGTGGGCTCCTGTGTTTCCTTAGTCACTAACAAGTATAGCTCTTCTGTTTCCTGGACCTCTCTTTCACATTCCCTTATGTTCATTAAATGCACATGAACCTTAGTGGGTGGTGGTGGGATGGCTCTGTGTGGAGGCAGGGGTAAGAACTCTTTCCTCTTCCCATTGTGCTTAATAGTATATGTGTTGTCATAGCCATTGTGCATGGTTTTTTTTATCATATTGCCAGGGTTTGCCCAGCAAGAGGTGACATGCATCCATCTCTAAAACATCACATAAGATTTCATCCTCATATGTTCCCAAAGTCATAGTCACAGGGCATTGTTGGTTTACTATGCCACTTGATTTGGTGTCTAACCACTTCATTTTGTAGGGATTAGGGTGAGGTTTAGTCTTTAGGTGTAACTCCTTAACCAAACGTTGGCTGACACAGTTAGCCTCACTCCCACTATCAATGATCAAGTCACAAACCTTCCCCTGTATTTTGCATTTGGTTTGGAAAATATTTTCTCTTTGATCTAATTTCTTAATCGTGGGTGTGGTGTGAAAGCTCCTTCTAATGATTAGGTTAAGGTGTTCTTCCTCAGGGGGAATTTTTTCTAGATCTCCCTCTCCCTCCTCCTCAGAATCCCCTTCAAAAGTGTGCAATCTGCCTTGCTCATCTCTTATGAATGTACCATCCTCATCACTTAAACTGGGTGGGTCTAACTCTTCTTCCTGCCCATTCTTTAACACCAAGAGCCTCTTGGGGTTAGTATTTTGCCTAATATCAGTCCATTCCCTCATTGTGAAAGCCCTGGCATTAGGACAGTCTCTCTTATAGTGCCCCCTCCCATTGCATTTAAAACACACTATGTCCTGTAGCTTTGTGTTGGTTTCTGTTCTGGTGTAAGTAGGTCTGGGTCCAGGGGTGGGTGTCTCCTTCCTAGGTACAGTTAGACTATTGGTAGTCCTAGGTGGGTAGGCTCTTGTGTTCCTCACTTGGGAGTTTGCTGTTCTGTAGGCTTGTCTCTCAATCTCCCTAGCCTGTGAACTAGCTAAATGCACTGTGAGGTCAGGCGTGTTCATCACCCTATCTCTGATTTCTTCCCTTAATTCAGCAACAAACCTTCCCACCTTTATTTCCTCAGCCTCATGAAGGTCACAAAGAACATATAGTCTCTCCCATTCATTCATATAGTCCTCCACAGATCTAGTCCCTTGTTTCATGGCGTGTAACTGCACAATCTGTTGCTGCTTGTATGTAGTTGGGACATATCTTCTTTTCATATGTTTCCTAAGCTTTTCCCAAGTGTTAATTCTATTCCTCTCTTCTCTAAGTCTTTGTTTTTGAATGCCCTCTAACCAAACTGCAGCCGATTTGGTCAGTTTTATTTTTGCGATCTTGTATTGTTGGTTTGGGGGTGTTTCTTTAAACTCAAAGTATTGTTCCATCCTCCCTTCCCATTCCAGGTACTTGGCTGGGTCATGAGACAGGCCGTCAAATTCAGGAAGATCAATTTTAATGGTCCTATCCTCATATGGGCGAAAATTAGGGTTTGGTGGTCTGTTGGTCTGATTTTCTAACCCTAGATGCATCATCAATCTTTCCAGCTTATCTTCTAATGCTCCAAACCTTTCCTCATGGTCCATGGTCTCTAAGTCACACAGCTAGATAACCAGCACAGAAAATATCCCAAGAATTTTTTCAAAGACAGAACAATCAAATAAAAAAAAATCGCAATCGCAAAGAACAAATCGTGTCTGGATGTAAAATGAATAATGCAGTGAATTAAGAAATCTGTAATGACAATTAATAATGAACTCAAAGTAAAGGAAGAGACTCCCTGAACGATGTAGAAATGGAAATGCACAAATCTCCAGTCCTATCGCCTTGCAAATCGCCTTCAGAAACTTTCCTCAGAACAACCCAGAACAAATGACAAGTTCTTGAATATCCTTCTGTTATACCAACCTTTGTCCCTTACGTGAATTGGCTCTGATACCAAGTTGATGCAAAACAAGGACTGAATGTGGCCTTCGTTATGCAAATATCAATGTGGAATCAATACCTGGTCCAATTACTCACGCACAATCCTAGATCAATCAATGCAAAGGTGTTCAGAACGCTCAGAACGCTCAGAACAACCAAGAAGGTGTTTCTTGATTTTCTGATGTCTGAACTAGTGGGCGTTTGTTCCACTCCTTTGCACGTTTCTACCGACTCAAAAACAAGGATGATGAATCCCTGACTTGAATGGTTCCCTGAGAATATAGGCTTGCCTGAAAACCTATGAATTCTCCGGCCAAAGAGGAACCCTCCTTGAACAAGTTTGCAAACAAACTTAAGAAACAAAAACTTTGTCTGAAATTACTCAACTCTGATTTTTATCAATATCAAAACGTGAATTCAATTACATGAGTGTCCTAGGTATTTATAGAGTTTCTACATCTCAAGCTAGCCGTTACAAGGCTTTACTAATACACGTGTCCAAGCTAACAAAACAGAAACTTAAACAAAAGCCAACACTTAGTTAAAATCCTGATTTCCTTGTTCTTCTGACCAGGCCTACTTCAGCTTGTCCTAGGGTCTTCCTGGTGGTTTGTTAGCACAACCCTAGGGCCTCTATCCCTTGGTCCATGTAGAGAGATGGTGTTCCCGCCTTCCTCTTGGTTCAGGTGCTTCTGGTCTGAGTTCAGTAACGTCAACAAGGTCAGCTGGTCATCAGAATTATCTGTTGCTCTGTTCTGGCATTCTGTGGTTCTGTTTGTGTTCTCAATGTGGGTTTTTGCGATGTTTTGGCTTTCCTCAGTTTCTTTTTGAGCATTTGTAGGTCCCCTCTGGTCATGTCCAATGTGTCCTTGCTAGTTTTTCTTACGTCATGGTTATTTGGCGTAGATAAACATTTACTAGCACTGTTTTGCTCCTTTGTTGAATTCTTGCTCTTTGATGCCTTTGCATCAACTCCTCCCCCTTGGGAAAGAATTGTCCTCAATTCTTGGACTGGCTGGTGCAGTGTCAAATCTCCTATGTTGAAGATAGGGGAGATGTTGAAGTTTGCAGGCAACTGAATTTCAAAGGCATTGTCTCCAATTTTCTTTAACACTTGGTAGGGACCTATGGCTCTCGGCTGTAGTTTGTTTCTTCTGAGATGTGGAAAACGTTTCTTCCTTAGGTACACCCATACTTTGTCACCTTCCTGGATTGGAGCTCTTGTTTTCAGGTGCTTGTCTGCTTGTTTCTTATACTTCCTGCTGGCCTCTTCCAGGTTTGCATGGACTTGATTATGTATTTCTTCCATTTGCTTGATCAGTTCTGCTGCCTCCTCTGTTTTGCTGTCATGTGTAGGCAAATCAATTAGAGATACGGGTAGAAGAGGGTTAGTGCCATATACACATTCAAATGGGGTGTGCTTGGTGGCACGACTTGGGGCCCTATTATAGGCAAATTCAGCATAGCATAACTTTAAATCCCATTCCCTAATATTCTTAGTTACTAAGGATCTCAACAGAGTACCCAAAGTCCTGTTGGTCACCTCTGTTTGACCATCAGTCTGAGGATGGATGTACTAAACAACAGCTTAGTGCCCAACATCTTCCACAGGGTCTTCCAAAAATGACTCAAGAATTTACTGTCTCTACCAGAAACAATTGACTTGGGTATACCATGCAGTCTAACAACCTCTGTAAAATACAACTTGGCAACATGCTGGGCATCATCAGTTTTGTTACATGCTATGAAGTGTGACATTTTTGAAAATATGTCTACCACTACCATAATAGCATCCTTTCCCCTCTTTGTTTTAGGTAAGGCTACCATGAAGTCCATACTAATGTGTTCCCATGGTTTGTTAGCTATAGGTAAAGGTAGATACTCTCCTTTGTGAAAAGTCACTTTTGCCTTAAGGCAAGTCTCACACCTCAATATGTGTTTGCCTACTGTACCAAGCATCCTTGGCCAATAAAAATGTTTAGCAAGCATGTCAAGGGTCTTCTGAATTCCAAAATGTCCAGCTATACTACCCTCATGCACTTCCTTCACCAGCACTGTTCTCAGAGGTAGCTTAGGAATGCATAGTTTATTCCCTTTAAACAGGTATCCTTGATGAATACTAAACAGTCCCTGGGGTGTGGTTTCACATGATTTGTAAATGTCAGCAAAATCAGGACAGGTATGATATTGGTCCTTAATGAACTCAAAGCCCAAAATCCTAGCTCCTAATATTCCAAGCATGCTGTATTTTCTACTTAGAGCATCAGCAATGACATTGGTTTTGCCCACTTTATATCTAGCTGAAAAATCAAAAGTCTGCATGAATTCCACCCATCTAGCATGCCTACTGTTCAATTTATGCTGACTGTTTATGTATTTTAAAGCTTCATGGTCTGTGTGCAAGATGAAAGGTTGAATCCTTAAGTAGTGAGACCAATGATCAAGGGCCCTAATGATAGCATAGAATTCTTTGTCATAAGTGGAATAATTCAGCCTACTATTATTGAGTTTCTCACTAAAAAAGGCAATTGGTCTACCCTCCTGTACCAGCACTGCCCCAATTCCCATGCCACTAGCATCACACTCCAGCTCAAAGGGTTTAGTGAACTCATGTAGCTTGAGAATGGGAGCACTACACATCTTGTTTTTGAGAGTCTCAAAGGCCTGTTGAGTACCTGGGGTCCAACTGAACTTCCCCTGTTTCGTGCACTCTATTATGGGTGCCATAACAGAGCTAAAATCTTTGATAAATCTCCTGTAAAAGGAGGCTAATCCATGGAAAGACCTGATTTGGGTGAGGGTGGTGGGTGTAGGCCATTCTTGTATGGCTTGAACCTTAACTGGGTCTACCTTAATCCCCTCCTTGCCCACAATATACCCTAGGAAAATATTTTTTAATTAGCGGTGCTCTCTATATTTTTTCTAGTAACTTTCTTTTAGTATTTTTTAATGTTTATAATCTTTACTTTTTTCTTTATAAAATTTGTTATTTAATAAAATATTATATTATTTAAAAATTTTATTTTTTTAAATCCGAAAACAATGAGAACTTTATTAGAGAAAGGATGAAGCACTTAATTTATGAGAAAAAGTAGGGTAAATTTTGTCAAGATTGATCAAAAAGAGAGAAAACAAGATCCACAATTCAACTTGAAGCTCCATCAAACAAACCGCAGCTCTTTCTGTATTCTCCTCCTTCCTCATGTCCTCTTTTTCTGTTCTCAACTTCTCACCATTCTCTGTCTCTGTTCTCACATGTCGACGGCTCCACGCATGCCGGTATGGTACTGTACTCATCTATCCTCAATTATCAATGTCCACCGCTGCTCCTCCTACTTCCAGTTCCTGCTGTTCCTCCTACTTACTGCCGGTAATGTACTGATGCTCCATTTATTTTGTTTTCTATAATGATTTTGGAATTGGGATATATGTAATCATTTGCGGTAATTCAGCTATTCATCAGCTTCTCACCATTCATTACTTTGTTTTGTTTGAATCCTAATTTTGTTTTCTGGAATGGTTGTAATTTTGTTCTCGGTCTCACCATCCTTGATTTTGTTCTCTGCCTCACCATCAATTTCTCACCATTTTTTTCTTAGTAGTAGGTTGAAATTGTGGATTAATTTAAGGTTTTGTTGGTTTTTACTTGTTCATGATTGTTTTGAATAGTTAGGGTTCATGATTGTTAAAGTACTCAAATATTACAAATTTCTATATTCAAATATGTTTATTGATTTTGTTGGTTGTAATGATACTCAAAAATAGCACCCTAAAAATACTACACACTACTCAAATTTCTATAATAAAGTACTTAAAATCTAGGTAGTTAAATTGAGATTTTACTTGAATAGAGAGCGGCTATTAAAGAATCAGAAAATCGATCAATTTTACATTTCTTGCTAATTTAACATATTATAGACGTTTGTGTTTATTGTTGAGACATTTTCAACGCAAAAAAAGAATTCCATTCATTTGTTATAAATTTTTTTGAAATTTTCCCAAAGTAAGTGTTTGCTTATAGTTCATTATCAGTTTCGTCTCTTGTTTTTGTTGGGGCTAGAATCACATGTGGATATAATGTTTTAACAATAAACACACAATTGGACTTGCACTCTACACAAGCCTAGAGCCCTAGACAAATTAGAGTACACATCAATTTTCACCACCAATGGATACAGGAACAATGACAATATCATTCAAATACTTCGTCATGTTAACATAGTACATAACCAAATTAACTACAAAAATAAAATCACAAATTCAAATTTTAAAATATAAAAAATTACAATGGCAAAAAACTCGAAACATTATAATGGTAATAATTACAGGATCAAAATCATAAAGGGAATTAAATGATCAATTAAAAGTAAAAAAATCTGAATCAAAATCAAAATCAAAAAATATAAAAATTGGAACCATTAATTTATTTAGAGTGATGAAGTAATTTGTTATAAGAGTTGCAAGTTCAAAAAATATTAAATTAAAACCAAATTTACATAATGCCGCTTTGTTAGTGCAATGGGAAAAATGTATTTGTGATTCGTGTAATTGATCTTGGGGAAGAATGATTTATATACGATCATTTCATGTGAAAGTGAGGCATTATAGAAGAAATTTTTTGCTGCAGCCAGCTAGTAGGTAATGAGACTAAAGCCGATCACTTTTGCGTGGCTTAAGCTCCAATTTGCCAGGCTAGGTCATAATGAAACTTCAAATGAATTTTAGTTGAAATTATGCTAACAAAAACCTAAATGAAAGCTAAAAAGCTGCAATATGATTTCAAATGATCGATGAAGAAAAAAGAACTTACGTTAAGTGCTTACCGAAAGTTTTATTATGATGAATAAACGAATCAAATATAATAAAAGTCACATCCAAAGTGTCACAATTCATTCTTAAACCCACAAAGCATTGCGTGTGACTGCCGCACATGATTCGCAAAAGAGTACCCATGCTCGCAATGGCTGAGAGACACCTTCCCTATTGGGAGGTAAATGTGAGAATTTCTGACCCGAGTGGAAACCCCTATTACACAAACGTAACACTCGGCTGTTTGAGGATGTAAATGTGGTCCATTAATTTAGGGCATCTCGTCCTCGCCCTCAGTGTACATTGTACACAACATTCGCTGTGTTGTCCATGATCACCCAATACATGATGGCTTCTCTTGTATTCAAACAAAACCCAACATCGCTCCCTAGTGATTGATGCCTACTACCTCTAGTCACGTGCTAACTTGCTTAATCTATAGCACTCGTGCTATTTGCTTACGGTCTCATCATAAGGAAAAACAAGTGTTTCCAGAAGCTTTGATGAGCAAAATTGTTGGCTATATAAGGTAGTTTGTGGGCCAAGTATGTAAGAAGCTAGCAAAGAGAAGAGAGATTGTGAGAAATCTTGTATTACTCTTAAGAATGCTTTACAAGGCTTTTTCTGGAACTGAAGTGTAAAAATGACCCTAAGGAGTATTATGGAGATCCTAACTTAACTCTCCATGGTTCTAGAGAATTCTAACCTCCTTAACAGTGGCTTACAAAATGCCACTTGGCCCTAGTCTAGAACTTTCTGTGATATTTTTCAAGGATATTTGTAATCCCCCAGATTTAGCTTGAAAAAGGATTGATAGACTACTCATATCAACAAGGTGCATCTTCTTTTCTAGGGAGCCCATTTTCTAAGAACTCCACAGTTAAGCGTGCTTGGTGGAGAGCAATCTTAGGATGGGTGACCTCCTGGGAAATTTTCCCGTGTGCGCGCGCACGAGTGAGGCCAAAGTGCGCTGGAAAGACTTGTGTTGGTTTGTGGGGCTAGTCTACAGTCTCCAAGAGTAGTCACCAGCGGTCCGAGGGGCCGGGGTGTTACAATATTAACATAGCCAGCTTTGGAATTCCCTTTTAGAAACTTTAGACACTCTTTAGAGTTTTTAGGAAAACTGGCCTCACATGCACATTTTCCAAGGGAACACTTGAGCCATCTAACATTTTCGAAATCTATTGATACTAGGACGTTCCTTAGATTAGGAACTTTCAGGTCATTTTGTGGCTATTGGACCTCACTTGCCCCCTTATATATCAATATTGCGTTTGTGTAAAAGGCGTATCACTGGGTCAGAAGACAGAAGACAATTCTCATAGTTACTTTCTTACTAGTGAGGTGTCTCTCAGCCATGCACATGGCTAGACAGACATTGGCACTCCTATGAGCATCTTTGTTTAGTAGCTCAGTGGGCTTAAGAATGAGTCTTGAAAATACATGATTTCATTTGGTAAGCTTTTTTCAAGTATGCTATTAGCCTTTTGACTAGAGAAACTATAAATGTAAGACCAGTAGACTTAAGCAATATGAAACCATACTAAAAATATAACAATGCAAGTATTATTTGATGTAATCCTCATTGCCTTGAACTTTTGAAGCTATAAATTTGTGAGAAATGACCTATGTACCATTTATAGTATAGGGTTAGGATTGTCAATTTTCTCTATTATGTTTATTTTGATTAGCTTATATAGACTTATATTTATCCGTTCATAGGGGAATCATGGCACTCTTGGTCCAACTTTAGTGAAACAATATCATTTTTGTTCATAAGGATCAAAATGCAATGTTATAGCTGATGCAACCTAGAGTGTCAGCAGCATTGAGATTGTTGTGCAATTACTTTAAGGCTACATTTTTTTTTCACCTTTAGGCCTGCCTAGAATTGTAGTATTAAGGGGTAAACAATTATGGGTGAAGAAGGATAGAAGACCATTAAAGGAAGAAAATTATTTACGAGGAAAAATTAAACTTAGTTAGGCAAAATTAAAATTTTCACTTTCAGTAAAGTTTCACCAAACTATATTCCATCCATTCATCCTCTATTGATCTCCACATATCCATTAATTGCTCTACATTTGGTGATGAGAGAGAGTACTTTTAGTGGACAAAATTAAGCCAAAATTAGGAGGAAGAAGAGAGAGAGGTAAGAATGAGGAGAGAGAGTACATCCTTACTTATTAACTCCTGTGGGAAATAGGGTAAATATATAACCTCAACTAAGGTGGAAAAACTACTCCAATATTCTTTTTCTCTCAATCAAGGCATTTGGTTCATAATGCGCTACTGTTTACCCCATAGTTCCCGAATTCCGAGCAGGCCCTTAAAAGAAAAAAAGTTGCCTCTATTAATCCTTGATAAGTAGCTAACTAGTCCAATCAGGTCTGAATCTGGTTCAAATCCGGGTTTCTTAGTTCAGTTTGCAATCAAATAAGTTAGGTTAAAAAAACAGATAAGCTCATCTAAGATTTAAGTTAAGATAAGTTTATTCTGGATTTTAGATGATATATGTGGCACCCTCTGATGTTGTTTCAGAATGATAACTTTCAAGGAAATTTCACATTAGTATATTTCTTGACTGAGGAAGTACTTAATTCTAATGTGTTAGTCCCCTCAATCTCTCTATAATTTAAATAATCTTTCTGTTCTTTAGACCCTGTATAAAGAAAACTCTTATAGATAATTTTGATAAAATCTATGCAAATAAGTTCCACCTGTACAAAGAAAGGGCAGAGATGAGTAGATATTAGTCCTTTATCCGAAAGTATTAGATAGTTGCTGTAACAAGTCTGGCCTGATGTTTGACGTTATCTTTGTTCCTTGGTCTCTCTATGTGATATTTTGGTATCTGATTTCTTCTTTATTGGCATTTTCCCTATGAAGTCAGAAGGACGATGATCGTGAGTATTCATCTGAAGGGCTTTCATCAGTAGCAGGTTCCATTTGGCTTCTTATTACTTATGTTTGGTACACTTATGATTTGGAGGATGAATGTTATGTGACACGTGTATTTGATTCATTTGGACTTTGAAATCGTTTTTGATGTATCCTCATGATTTCCCTTTACTGTTTTTTTTTTTTTAATATTGTTACCTCCTTATGGTTTCCATTTATTGTTTTTAAGCATCCCTTAACTAGAACTTGTCTCGTAGCAACCCCTGTGGACTTCTTCCTATTCTCTGTCCAACATACGTATATTCTAGCAAATATTTGTAATGAAGCTGCTGGTGGTGCGGTGAGTGTGGATAGGCGGCTGCTGGTGGTGGGTGGTGCAGGGGCTGTTTGGTGGGTGGATCAGAGGCTGTTTGGTGATGGAGCAGGAGCTGTTGGAATCATAGTACAAAAAGTAACAAACAGTGAGCAAGTAAAAGAGAGATTGAGGGAAAAATTACTAATTGATTGATTAAGCTCTTCGAGTGGCTTTCACTCCAAAATATCCTAAGGCTTTACACATCCAAAAACATACCTCTCTTCTTTCCCTCCCCTTCCTTATATATACAAGAAATGGATTAGCTTCTTTAGCAAGAAATGACAAAGTAATAATTAATTAAAATAATAAACTAAAATATTACTTCTACTTCATTCTCAACTACCAATATTGCCCTTTGTCCTTTTGTGGGTGAATTTCTTATTCATGACAATATTCAAGAAACTTTGACAAGTTCTCTGGAATATCAATCAAGGTGCATATTCTGGAAATTAGGTTCTAGACTGTACATATGATGTGAGAATTTAGATGAGGTTGCCTTGGTACCTAGTTGTTATTTTATGAACATACTGTCATGAGTAATGTCATAGATCAGTTTGTAAGATACTGAAGGCTTTGTATGATGGTAGTTACGACTTAGAAAGGGTTCATCGTTTTCTGTAATTTGGGCAGCATTTGATTGCTGGACACAAGATGGGGGAAGTTAGATGGTGATGGCTGAATTCCGTGTATACCAATTCCATTGACTAATATTTGATTATATTCGCAATTTCACTTATTGTGATAACGTTTAGAAGAACCATGAAGAACATTAGATTTTTATAGTGATTAGAGGATTAAGATTCAGTGAATAGTGATATTGAGTAACTGAAGTCTGAAGCTTATGTTGTCTATCGTAAATGCAAAGGGTCTGAGTTTATCTAGGAACTAATGATCTATGTTATGGATTGATTAGTGAAGGAGTGGACAAGGTTATATTATTGGCCCAGGTCAGCACTAAACTATTCTTAGCCTTTGAAACTGAATTTATCAAACTGCTTGAAGCATTTTACTATCGGCATGCATATATGAGCTTTAAATAATCGGTTAAACATCAAGACTCTGCTGTTTAATAATGAGATGTAATTTTTTTTTTCCTTTTTCCTCTTTGTAAAGGTTTCGTTGTTCATGGTTGTTATTAACAGGAGGCGTAGTAGCACTGGGAAAGTTTGATGCCCTGCATATTGGTCATCGGGAACTTGCAATTCAAGCTTCTAAAGCTGGCACCCCATTTCTTTTGTCATTTGTAGGGATGGCAGAAGTGCTGGGTTGGGCACCTAGGTAGTAAAGGCAACATTTTCTTGGCCCAAGTTTTTCTGTTTTTATCTAAATCAAGATTATTCAGTTCTATGCACCACTAAATGTTAACTTATCTTTTCATATAATCTTTATTGACAGCTATCCATATCTATAGATTTTTATAACTTTTGAGTGTGGGATTTTGTCTTTGTGCATTGGTATATGACCTATTCCTTTCATTTTAAACCTGCACCCTTATTTTCTCTTCTATTCTGGTATATGATGGACTCTTGTTTACCAAGTGGAGACCAAAAATGGAAATGGAAACATTTAGGTATTTGAAGCACTCTAAAAAAACCATACTTGCTAAAGTTGCATGACTTGCATCTACAGAACAATATCTTCGTTTAGCCAAAAATCTTGTCAGTTATTCCCCATACAGAGTGATAATTAGTATTAATATCTGTTTTTTTATTGTTGTAACTTGTAAGCACATTAATTTTTTAGATTTTTTAACTACTAGATTAGTTGCTTTAGTTTCCGTGGAAGATGTTACCTTTATTGTTTTTAATTTTTTAGTGTTTGGTGCGTGTATTTTTTTTTTTGTTACAATCCTTACTGACAGACTATAATATTCTACAAACAGGGCTCCTATTGTTGCGAAATATGACCGCCAACGAGTTCTTTCTTCCTGGGCTCCATTTTGTGGTAATGTTCCTCCAAAAGAATTCTTGATTGACTTTGCAAGTGTTAGGCATCTCAGTCCTCGGCAGTTTGTGGAAAAGTTGTCTAAGGAGCTCGGTGTACTTGGAGTTGTGGCAGGTATTCTCGACAAAGCTATATCCTTTTTGTGTTGCTGGTGCTAAATTCATATCTCTGTAAAAATGCTTTTATGAAGCTATCTAACCGTGAACTGTACATGGGTGGACCTTTTAGTTATGAGAATTTGTAAAGAATGAAGCCTGTTCTATCTAATGTAATTTGATGACCTTATTGTGTACGGCAGGAGAAAATTATAGGTTTGGATATAAAGCTGCTGGTGATGCGACTGAGCTGGTTAGGTTATGTGACGAGCATAATATACGTGCTTTTATCATAACTTCTATCTTGGACAAGAATCAAGGCGTAATTGACCCGGCCATTCTTGATAATAAGGAGAGAGGGCAAGTTTCATCTACACGTGTAAGGTATGCTCTAAGCAAAGGAGATATGAACTATGTTTCTGAGCTTTTGGGTCGTCATCATCGTCTCATCTTGTCAACTGAAAAAAAGGAAGAGTTTGTTATCTCCGAAAATGGCCTTTTTGCTCCAAAATCATTTTTGCTAAACCTACCTCCTAAAGATGGTTTGTACGAGAATTGTGCCGTTATAGTTGATGAAAATCAATTGCCATGTAGGGTGGTCATTGATTCGACACACATCCACATAGAAACAATTGAAAAGAATTTGCGTGCTCAAGATGCCTATAATACACGGCAGTTTGTAGGCATCGAGTTTAGGTGCTAACTTAGTTGATTCCAGAATTCATTGAATTTAAATGATTGGGTTTACAATGATCATGTATGAAGTTGCGGATTGAAGCGAGGGTGATGCAATTCACCAAAATCCTTATTTTCTTATGCCCACTGGGGCTCCAAATGGGTTATACTCCGATGAGTATTGCCATATTTGTGTTGAACATTGAGATGATGGTCCTCCGACTAGCAAATTGGCTTGAAATGACAATAGTTTCAATTGGATTGCAAGGAGCTTTGGTTGATTGATACACGATCCCTAGTCTGCCTTCATTGAGGCATGAATTCTAAATCCTACTCCGTTCTCGTTGATGCATGAAGCCTACTTTCCTTTGGATTTGTTTCCATAAAAAGGTAAGAAGTACTTGTTATTGTATTATTCTTTGCAGTAGGTTGTGAACACCCATGTTCTTTAAGGATGCTGAATTTCATTACTCAATTAGATAATTGTAATTTGCTATTTGCTAACAAATCATGAATCTCAAATAGAAATATAAATAAGGAAGATTTGAATCTCAATGAGTATTAAACTTAATTTATTTTTAATTCTATAACCTAATTATGAAGATATAATAATTATTAACGGTTAGTTGTGAGAATTGAGTTTTGTTTCAGTTGGAGAATAAGTACTACTTTTTCATGTAAAGTCCTAGCCTTCCCTTTCCTTTGGTCTACTTTGTAATAAAAGAGTTAATGTACGATACTAGATGAAACAATTGTGGTCAATATATATGCATCTACGAGCACGTTTTAAAATCATTGAATCTACCCGTAGATGACCCTTCGATGCCGCTAGAGGCACTTGCTTCGGACGGTGAACACACAAATATATCCGACAGGCCCCTTTTGACATTCCGACTAATAGGTTGTCTCACATAATGTGCGTTGTCTCATGTAATGTGCTTGAGTGTGTCCCTTAGACACATTAAATTACACAAATTTGAATTTAGAGCTTATTATACAAACTTAGAGGAACATAAGAAATAACGTGAAAATAGTTGCAAATAAGTTTCTAATTAGACATTGTTTATGCTCTTGTGGAATAGAGAGTAAAACACTTTATTTTTTATTACTAGTTGTGGGGTGTTCGCACGCGGTCTCCCAAGTTATACTATTAGATTTGATGACGGTATGCGAAATTCTGGTAACCGAATCTTGTGGAGAAGAATATGTGCAATCGGCATTGCTAGTTTGTGAAAATAAGAATTTAAGTAATCACTAACAATAAACCAGCAAACTTCCCGTGTCCACTTAGTCTCCTAAATGCAAAAGTAATTAATCCAAATTTTTTAACATCTATCAATTCTAAGCACTTCTCTAAAGGAGTTCATAAATTCCAAGATGTCAATCATTGCTCTTCTAGTGGTATATCAACTTACATTGTCAAATTAACACCCACTTGTAATTGGATTTCTTTTATTTTATTGGTGCTACATTATGGTAGAATTGTGTTAAAATTCTATTGTATGACGTTAATTTGCTTATTTTGATTTGGGGAGTTCATTGGGGTGATTTGGATGTTGACGATGCCCAATCTCGCGACAATGAGTCTAAGAATACCACCCATTGATGGGGTAAGGAATTGAGAATGTTGGTAATGCTGGGGAAGATTGTTCAATGATCTCAATTGCTATGTTTTTGGATGAAGCATGCATAATATGTTTTTGTTGTTCGTTGCTGCTGTTAGAAACCCACCAATGGACATGTATGTGGAAGTTTTCTTAGATTAGACTCTGGGTAAAGACTCATATGTACAGAGGAAGAGAATTATGAGTAGTAGTTATGGTTTTCTAATATTATTTAGTGGGTATCTGAAGAACTGATAAACTTGATGATTTGTATTATTGAACACAAAGGTTTATATATTACAGGAACATGGAAACTAATACTTGAAAAGCAAGAAAAGGAATAACCATCATGCCCACTAATAGCAAGAAACTGAATAACCGTCCCACTAAATTTATCCTAATAGTATCATATGATTGTCATAGAAGAAACAGAAACAGATATCTGAATGCTAGTATTGATTTGTGAGGGTCATAAACTGAAGAAGATTTATGAATCAAAAAGAGCACTTCTCTAAATAATCTTAACATGAGTTATCAAAATAACCTCTTCATAGTCTCCAGCTCCACCCTTGAATTCAAAATATATCTTCCAAAAGGTTCATATGTAGTAATATAGTACAGAAGTGAGAACAACTCATCAGAAAACATCAATAAAAATTTCCTAAATGAACATGGTTATACAGCACTTACTTTCTTAAGGATGCGTTCCATTTTGTGGACAGAATCTGATGCTCCAACAGTATTTCCAATGCCTGGACATAAACAGAAACATAAACAAAATTATGAAAGTTGCGTACATACTAACAGAAAAACGAGACAACAACAATGGCAAAACGCAAGACAACAGCACTGACAGAACAACGAGGCTGCAGTGTGACAGAACACAAGACAGAGGCACTGATAGTACAACGAAACAGCAGCACTGACAGCGCACGAGACATCAGCACTGACAGAACAATGGGAAAACAGCTACAAACAACGATTTCATAACATAATTTATTCAAAGGTATACATTTAGAGAAGGTCTATGAAGTAGCTTACTATATATTGTTGAAAATATAATCTAATGTTTTCTAAAAACATCCCATGTAAACAAGTCTTAAGCATCCATGATAGGGCTACCAAATTTTCAATGCATAGCATGAAGAGTGTTCAATAGTTGTGCACAGCACAAAGAGCCCAAAACTAATCATAGTAGAATTTCAGCAGGTGGTGTCATCTGGATTAGAACTACACTCTATCTGTCCAAAGTCTTCACTCCATTTCTCAATTACTTTGCACTTGACCTTGTGATCCGCTTGTTTGGTGTTAAGTTCATTGAACTTGACGTACTTTTCCTTCATGTTTGTGTATTGATATCCAAATGTGAATGTCATTAGTACTAAGATTCAATGTTGTACTTGAGTGCAATCAGATCTAACAAATAAGCTACTGATGAATTCAATAGATAACATGTGCGTACATATGTGTTGAGAAGCTATAAGAGAAAAGCGGAAAAAAAAAATCAATTCTGTATTGAAGGTGAAATGTTCACAAATATAGTTCTGATTGTACTACTTTGATTTTCTGCTGATGAATTCAATAGCATCTTCATTCAAAATGCACAATTCATATTCTAAATTCAATACAAGAAACATATTTTTCTTTTCATCTTTGCCGTGCATTTGTTAAACTCACCTCAATGAAGCTCATTAGGCATTTGTGGTGGTTGTAGTTTCATTCTTGCATTTCAGACTCTCACACGCAAGAAAAGCAGATTATAAGTACTCTTCCAATCAGTTCGAACAGTTAATACAGTAAAGTGAACAATTGTATCATAGTATAGTCCAAGACTCATCATAAATTGGTTAGTCAGCTTCATTACAAGAGCATGATACACCACAACAACATCACGTAACTAAAAATTGATCAAGGTCATTAATCATCATTCAAGTATGCAAATAAAATTCAAACAAAAAAAGACGTGAAAAGAATGTGAATTCTGATTGCCTGTCAAAATCCTAACTTGGAAGAAATGCTTATATTTCAGTATGGACTAATGTAACAATCTCATTCAGAACAGACACATGATCAATGAAGGATTCCCTATTCTGATCTGGTGAGACGAGGCCTAGACCCAGAATTCAGATTTAGGAATAAGTAAGTGGCTTTGGGTGGTCAAAATACTCCATATTCTATTCAACAAATGAATTTAGATCCAATCATTTGGATTTTGGAATTACAATTTATTTCAATTTCAAAGTGTCAACACAACATAACATAACAAAGGATTATGACAGTTTTTATAAATGATTGTTAGAATGCTTAATGATGTTCTTACTCTTCTGATATCTCTACTGCACATATCAGCTTGCACACCCAAATCTTCAATCTTCTTTGTAAAAACAACCATTTTCTTCTTGATCTCTACAACAAATTAAAACATATTCTATCCTAATAATTCAAAAGTCAACAAAAACCAAAAATCTCTACTGCCCAGTAAATTATCAAAATACAAATAATAATAATAAGTTAATAACAATTAATAAACCTACTAATCAACACCTAACAAGGATTCAACAAATCATGAAAAAGAAATTACCTTAATACTCTCGAGTACGCGAGGAACAATTAAATTATCAAGATACAGATCAGATTATGAGATTAAGCCATGTTTACTTGGAAGTGTACACTATGATGAGATTAAGCTACATACATACAACTTGATCTATTTAATTTGTTCTCATCATCATTTTAGGTATCAGGTAACGTGATGTTAATGTAAGACTTTCCAATTATATCTAGTTAAGGTAAGGGATTCATTATAAGAGGAAGATTAAAGTTTTGGTAATGTTACGAAATGAAAATCATGATGTGCATGTTTTGTCAAATCAGGCAGACGTTCAGTTAAAGGAGATTCACAAAGAGTCGTGAGTTTTGGAAAGTCCACCAACCTTCTTACGGTATGCTAATTCCGCTGCAGCAGACCAATCTACAGCAGACTAACAAGTCTGAAAATATGGAATGCATCAAATAATTATTCAAAATCTTGGTATTAATTAGGTATACTGATCGGTCAAGGCTAAATGCAGAAGAATATTCAATCCAAACACTACAAAGTAGGCAATTACCTGTGAATATGCAAGAGGAGCTTCTTTTTGCTGATTTGTATTTGTTCCGTTTGTGACAACAGTTGCACTGAGTAGGCTTTGGCCTCAAAAGCATGAGAGCAGGCCTTCAATATCGATGCTGATTCGAATTTATTCCTTTCAAAACAGTATGTGGTCTCCCTTATTGCACCTGGCGTAACTCCGCAACAACGGTAGTTAGCTTTTGATCTGCATATATTTGAGGAACGGAAAGATGTAACACAAAAGCCATTTGGCAACAAAAGCACCAGCCAGCACTTAAAGTCAATACCACAATAAGAGCCAATTCAAGGTAGACTGCCTTATATCAAAACAATCAAAACATTGATACCAACCTGATGCGATTATGCGTGTGAAATGATGAACTTTATACGCACAATCACAATGTGATTCAAACCAGGGATATTCCAAGATTGCTATGCAATGCCTTGACAAGGGTTGGACTGCCAAGCCCCTTTTCAACGCAACAATGAAGGATTTCTTTGATTAATCAATGGAATGATCAATGTTCTTGGATAGATTGAAGTGCAAACTTGAAGACTGATCAAGAGGTTGCACAATCAATGGAGGGCAAACTGGCCCAAGTAACCCAATTGCAAGCAATTGAAGAAAAATTCAAACACTTGAAGTTTTCTGAAATTTGGAATTTTATTCAACAATCAACATCCGTTTACAATGATTGAATCAATTATTTATAGAGCTAGGAATGAGGAGTAGGCTAATTACATGAGTTTCTAACGGTTATTAACGGCTATTTACAAACACGTGCCTACACGCGCCTAAAGAAGCTTAAAACAGAACAATCAAGACTATGCAGCAGTTGTTGGTTCTTCTGTCAACTGGGTGACCTTAGCCTCTATTTTCAGTCCACCTTTGGTGACTTCTAGGAGGTCTCTTGGATCATGGTAGCTAGACCCATGTGCAGAGATTCCAGCTCTACCCTCCACGTCATCTAATGGGTTCGGGTCACGTCTGGGCGGGCTTGCCAAGATGTCCTGGTAAGTGGTCAGAAGCTGCTGTGTGTTTTGGCTTGCTGTCCATGATGACTGTGCGACCTTTGCCTTACTCTTCCATGTGCTTTCAATGATCATGAGTAGGACCCTTGAACCATGGTAGCTAGGTTCAAGTGTGGAGATTCCAAATATATCCTCCACGTCATCCCTTGGGCTTAGGATTCGTCTGGGTAGGCCCGCCAAGGTGTCCTGGTCAGTGGAACTGGTCAGAGGCTGCTGATGCCTTTGATTTTGGGTTGTTGCAGGTCTTCTGTGTTCCTTTGATGCTTCAAGCTCTTGTTCTTGCTTTCCCATAATTAGTTCTTGATCTTCCTTATTATTTAGGTTTATCTTGGTCTCATTATCATGTGTAGATAATGGCCTTGTATGCGTAAAATCAGAAACATCAAAATGATTTTTGTTGCCTTTGTTGTTGTTGTTCATTGATTCCTTGCTAGCATTTGGGTTGTTGTTGTTGTCCTCACATGAGCCTAGCTGATATGGCTTAATCCCCCTTTCTTGAAAAGGAATTGTCCTCAATTCCACGCTCGTGTGGTAGGGTGAAACATCATGGCTGCTGGCTGCATTCTCTACTGTCTGGTCCTGAGCAGCTGTGTGTTGAGCTGTGCCTATTGGCTTCCTTGTGTTCCATGCACCGTTGTCCTGCAAGGATAAATGAACTAAGGCAGTAGAAGTCATAGAATTTAAGCTATTCATGCATTTACATGGAAAACACTTAAAGGTTAGACTAAAGCATCTACTATATGCAACTTCAGTGTGGGCTAAATTTTCACTCCGATCTTTGTTGTTCTTCTCAACTAAGTTCTCTAAGATATGCCCCAAGGACTTATTGGTCACTTTCCTTTGATCATCCATTTGAGGGTAACATGCAACACTGAATTTTAATTTTGTGCTCAACATAGTGCAGAAATTACTCAAAAGGGTGTTAGGGAACTTAGAATCCTTATAACTTCTAATGCTTTGAAGTATTCCATGTAGTTTAATGGTCTCATAGAAGGTTAGCTTGGTTATGTATCTAACACTATCATCCTTAGCATCACACTCCTTCCTTCCTAATAAATGCGTAGGTGATTGCTTGGTCTTGGTAGGAGGTATGGTTTTGTGAGGGGGTAGTGGTATTAACTCCTTAATCTTACCCTCGTGTTTTAGTGAATAGACATTGGTGAAACCATTGTGGATAGTTTTCCTATCATGTTGCCATGGTCTCCCAAGCAACACATGACAAGCATTCATGGCTAAAACATCACAAAGCACTTGGTCATTATATGTGCCTATGCTAAAATTCACCAAGCATTGTTTACTAACCGCATTCTGTGTTATTATCTAACCACCTTAATTTGTAAGGTCGAGGGTGAGGTGTAGTGGTCAATCCCAAGATTTTGACTAGCTCTTTACTCACACAATTGGATTCGCTTCCTCCATCAATGATCAAATCACATAGTTTGTTCCCGATCTTACATTTTGTTTGAAAAATGTTTTCTCTTTGGTCTAAATTCTTGACCTGTGGGACCATGTGAAGGTTTCTCCTGATCAACAAATTGTGAAGCTCCTCCTCAGGGTAAATGTGCTCTATTCCTCCTTCCTCTTCACTATCCTCAGTGGTGCTATCCATCACTCTTTCCATTAATCCCAAACTATTGACTCTAAAAGATCCCTCATACTCATCCTCAGGTGTAGGTGGTAATTTGACTTCCTCCCCTTTGCCTTCTATGTGCACTAGCATAGCCCTTGGTCCCTTCCTACTATTAATTTCTTCCCATTCTCTTTGTGTGAAGGCTCGTGCATTGGGGCAATTTCTCTTGTAGTGACCATGCCCATGGCACTTAAAACACATAACATCCTTAGGGTTCATGTCCTTCTCTTTTGCTGTGAGTTGCCTTTCTATGTGAGAATCAGTACGTGTATTTTGAGGCTGTGTAGTGCTACTGTAAATGAGATGCGCAGCTGTCCTATTGCCACTAGGTGAGTCATGTACTGGGTTCTGTGCAGGAGTTTTAATGCTGCTGTTTTCTCTCATTCTGTTCATCATAGGTGTAGTTTGTGTAGCTCTCCTCTTTGCTGATTTTTCAAAGATTAAGGCACTGTTACAAGCCCCTTCATATGTTAGGTTTTGGATCACCTCCACCTTCTCTCGCAGGTCCTCCCTCAATCCTCCTAAAAATCTGCCCACCTTCAGCTCTTCGGGTTCATCAATGTTGCACAAGACAGTCAGCCTTTCCCCCTCCTGTATGTAGTCTAAAACTGACCTGTTCCCCTGCCTTAGGTTGCTCCAATTTGCATACAGTTGTTGCTTGTAATTGGATGGTATGTATTTCCTCCTAAGGTGTTTCCTAAGTGTTTCCCAGGTGCTGATCTTAGGTCTTTCTTCTCTCACTCGTTGCCTCTGCACACCCTCAAGCCATGTTGCTGCAAGGTGTGTTAGCTTAACTTTAGCAACTTTATATTGTTGGTCAGGGTGGGTATCCATGTACTCAAAGTATCTTTCTATCCCTTTCTCCCATTCAATATAGTTCTCTGGTTCGTGGGAGGTGCCATCAAATTCACGAACATCAATTCTCATGGATTTATCTTCTTTTGCATGTTCATGGTTAGGGTTAGGCTGTGGGGTTGGTGGGTACTGTGGTGTTGTGTTCTTCAACTCATAAACAGTCAAACTCAATTGGGTGACCATATTGACTAATGCATCAAATTTTTCTTCCAAATTCATGATGATCTATATGTTGCAAACACACAAAGCTATGCAAATATGTAAATAAGGAATTGAATGCAGCAAAACTGTTCTAAGCACTTTGTGTTCTGACTTCTGAATTTTGTACACGAACTTTCTTGAAATGAGATAGCAGCAAATACCTTGCAATTATAATGAGTTGTTGATTTTAAAACCAACATGCAAAGGAAAAGAAGTGGTGCAGCAAATGTTCTGTTTTACAACAGAAATCAAGATTGAACAATTGTGTTCTGTGCACAACTTGCTTTAAACTGAAACAATAACAATCACCTTGTTCTTTAGATGTTTTGTTGAATGTAAATTCCTTAGTTATTGTTGATTACAGCCAAATATGCACGAGATGGTATAAAAATTCAATTTTGAATATCAATGTCACACAAATCAGAACAGCACTGTGAGTTCTTTGATGGTATGTAATGTGCAGCCACAGTCACAATCACTTCGTAAGCAAAAATACAATGATGATGTAATTGCAGTTCTATTTTGATTAATTCAGATGAAATTTAAACGGATATGCAAAGAAAAATCGCCAATTGCAGAATACTCCTTCAAGAACTGGGTTCTTTAGGGTTTCAGAACAATTTTCGTGAATATCAGATAATGCACGCACAAATTACCAACCAAATTCAATTGAAATGCTTCGAATTATATCTAGGAACATTAATTCATGAAGTAATTAAACAAAAGGAAGAAAAACAACCGAAATTTGTAGAGATTTGCCACTGAAATCGAATACGAACAGAAAATCGCCCTAATCTCTGAATTCTTGATTCCTCTGATGGTTCAAGCAAAGAATTCGTCTTCACCAATGAATGAGGATGAAATTCAAGCCCTACACGTCCTTGCTCTGATACCAATTGATGCGATTATGCGTGTGAAATGATGAACTTTATACGCACAATCACAATGTGACTCAAACCAGGGATATTCCAAGATTGCTATGCAATGCCTTGACAAGGGTTGGAAGCCCGTTTTCAACGCAACAATGAAGGATTCCTTTGATTAATCAATGGAGTGATCAATGTTCTTGGATAGATTGAAGTGCAAACTTGAAGACTGATCAAGAGGTTGCACAATCAATGGAGGGCAAACTGGCCCAAGTAACCCAATTGCAAGCAATTGAAGAAAAATTCAAACACTTGAAGTTTTCTGAAATTTGGAATTTTATTCAACAATCAACATCCGTTTACAATGATTGAATCAATTATTTATAGAGCTAGGAATGAGGAGTAGGCTAATTACATGAGTTTCTAACGGTTATTAACGGCTATTTACAAACACGTGCCTACACGCGCCTAAAGAAGCTTAAAACAGAACAATCAAGACTATGCAGCAGTTGTTGGTTCTTCTGTCAACTGGGTGACCTTAGCCTCTATTTTCAGTCCACCTTTGGTGACTTCTAGGAGGTCTCTTGGATCATGGTAGCTAGACCCATGTGCAGAGATTCCAGCTCTACCCTCCACGTCATCTAATGGGTTCGGGTCACGTCTGGGCGGGCTTGCCAAGATGTCCTGGTAAGTGGTCAGAAGCTGCTGTGTGTTTTGGCTTGCTGTCCATGATGACTGTGCGACCTTTGCCTTACTCTTCCATGTGCTTTCAATGATCATGAGTAGGACCCTTGAACCATGGTAGCTAGGTTCAAGTGTGGAGATTCCAAATATATCCTCCACGTCATCCCTTGGGCTTAGGATTCGTCTGGGTAGGCCCGCCAAGGTGTCCTGGTCAGTGGAACTGGTCAGAGGCTGCTGATGCCTTTGATTTTGGGTTGTTGCAGGTCTTCTGTGTTCCTTTGATGCTTCAAGCTCTTGTTCTTGCTTTCCCATAATTAGTTCTTGATCTTCCTTATTATTTAGGTTTATCTTGGTCTCATTATCATGTGTAGATAATGGCCTTGTATGCGTAAAATCAGAAACATCAAAATGATTTTTGTTGCCTTTGTTGTTGTTGTTCATTGATTCCTTGCTAGCATTTGGGTTGTTGTTGTTGTCCTCACATGAGCCTAGCTGATATGGCTTAATCCCCCTTTCTTGAAAAGGAATTGTCCTCAATTCCACGCTCGTGTGGTAGGGTGAAACATCATGGCTGCTGGCTGCATTCTCTACTGTCTGGTCCTGAGCAGCTGTGTGTTGAGCTGTGCCTATTGGCTTCCTTGTGTTCCATGCACCGTTGTCCTGCAAGGATAAATGAACTAAGGCAGTAGAAGTCATAGAATTTAAGCTATTCATGCATTTACATGGAAAACACTTAAAGGTTAGACTAAAGCATCTACTATATGCAACTTCAGTGTGGGCTAAATTTTCACTCCGATCTTTGTTGTTCTTCTCAACTAAGTTCTCTAAGATATGCCCCAAGGACTTATTGGTCACTTTCCTTTGATCATCCATTTGAGGGTAACATGCAACACTGAATTTTAATTTTGTGCTCAACATAGTGCAGAAATTACTCAAAAGGGTGTTAGGGAACTTAGAATCCTTATAACTTCTAATGCTTTGAAGTATTCCATGTAGTTTAATGGTCTCATAGAAGGTTAGCTTGGTTATGTATCTAACACTATCATCCTTAGCATCACACTCCTTCCTTCCTAATAAATGCGTAGGTGATTGCTTGGTCTTGGTAGGAGGTATGGTTTTGTGAGGGGGTAGTGGTATTAACTCCTTAATCTTACCCTCGTGTTTTAGTGAATAGACATTGGTGAAACCATTGTGGATAGTTTTCCTATCATGTTGCCATGGTCTCCCAAGCAACACATGACAAGCATTCATGGCTAAAACATCACAAAGCACTTGGTCATTATATGTGCCTATGCTAAAATTCACCAAGCATTGTTTACTAACCGCATTCTGTGTTATTATCTAACCACCTTAATTTGTAAGGTCGAGGGTGAGGTGTAGTGGTCAATCCCAAGATTTTGACTAGCTCTTTACTCACACAATTGGATTCGCTTCCTCCATCAATGATCAAATCACATAGTTTGTTCCCGATCTTACATTTTGTTTGAAAAATGTTTTCTCTTTGGTCTAAATTCTTGACCTGTGGGACCATGTGAAGGTTTCTCCTGATCAACAAATTGTGAAGCTCCTCCTCAGGGTAAATGTGCTCTATTCCTCCTTCCTCTTCACTATCCTCAGTGGTGCTATCCATCACTCTTTCCATTAATCCCAAACTATTGACTCTAAAAGATCCCTCATACTCATCCTCAGGTGTAGGTGGTAATTTGACTTCCTCCCCTTTGCCTTCTATGTGCACTAGCATAGCCCTTGGTCCCTTCCTACTATTAATTTCTTCCCATTCTCTTTGTGTGAAGGCTCGTGCATTGGGGCAATTTCTCTTGTAGTGACCATGCCCATGGCACTTAAAACACATAACATCCTTAGGGTTCATGTCCTTCTCTTTTGCTGTGAGTTGCCTTTCTATGTGAGAATCAGTACGTGTATTTTGAGGCTGTGTAGTGCTACTGTAAATGAGATGCGCAGCTGTCCTATTGCCACTAGGTGAGTCATGTACTGGGTTCTGTGCAGGAGTTTTAATGCTGCTGTTTTCTCTCATTCTGTTCATCATAGGTGTAGTTTGTGTAGCTCTCCTCTTTGCTGATTTTTCAAAGATTAAGGCACTGTTACAAGCCCCTTCATATGTTAGGTTTTGGATCACCTCCACCTTCTCTCGCAGGTCCTCCCTCAATCCTCCTAAAAATCTGCCCACCTTCAGCTCTTCGGGTTCATCAATGTTGCACAAGACAGTCAGCCTTTCCCCCTCCTGTATGTAGTCTAAAACTGACCTGTTCCCCTGCCTTAGGTTGCTCCAATTTGCATACAGTTGTTGCTTGTAATTGGATGGTATGTATTTCCTCCTAAGGTGTTTCCTAAGTGTTTCCCAGGTGCTGATCTTAGGTCTTTCTTCTCTCACTCGTTGCCTCTGCACACCCTCAAGCCATGTTGCTGCAAGGTGTGTTAGCTTAACTTTAGCAACTTTATATTGTTGGTCAGGGTGGGTATCCATGTACTCAAAGTATCTTTCTATCCCTTTCTCCCATTCAATATAGTTCTCTGGTTCGTGGGAGGTGCCATCAAATTCACGAACATCAATTCTCATGGATTTATCTTCTTTTGCATGTTCATGGTTAGGGTTAGGCTGTGGGGTTGGTGGGTACTGTGGTGTTGTGTTCTTCAACTCATAAACAGTCAAACTCAATTGGGTGACCATATTGACTAATGCATCAAATTTTTCTTCCAAATTCATGATGATCTATATGTTGCAAACACACAAAGCTATGCAAATATGTAAATAAGGAATTGAATGCAGCAAAACTGTTCTAAGCACTTTGTGTTCTGACTTCTGAATTTTGTACACGAACTTTCTTGAAATGAGATAGCAGCAAATACCTTGCAATTATAATGAGTTGTTGATTTTAAAACCAACATGCAAAGGAAAAGAAGTGGTGCAGCAAATGTTCTGTTTTACAACAGAAATCAAGATTGAACAATTGTGTTCTGTGCACAACTTGCTTTAAACTGAAACAATAACAATCACCTTGTTCTTTAGATGTTTTGTTGAATGTAAATTCCTTAGTTATTGTTGATTACAGCCAAATATGCACGAGATGGTATAAAAATTCAATTTTGAATATCAATGTCACACAAATCAGAACAGCACTGTGAGTTCTTTGATGGTATGTAATGTGCAGCCACAGTCACAATCACTTCGTAAGCAAAAATACAATGATGATGTAATTGCAGTTCTATTTTGATTAATTCAGATGAAATTTAAACGGATATGCAAAGAAAAATCGCCAATTGCAGAATACTCCTTCAAGAACTGGGTTCTTTAGGGTTTCAGAACAATTTTCGTGAATATCAGATAATGCACGCACAAATTACCAACCAAATTCAATTGAAATGCTTCGAATTATATCTAGGAACATTAATTCATGAAGTAATTAAACAAAAGGAAGAAAAACAACCGAAATTTGTAGAGATTTGCCACTGAAATCGAATACGAACAGAAAATCGCCCTAATCTCTGAATTCTTGATTCCTCTGATGGTTCAAGCAAAGAATTCGTCTTCACCAATGAATGAGGATGAAATTCAAGCCCTACACGTCCTTGCTCTGATACCAATTGATGCGATTATGCGTGTGAAATGATGAACTTTATACGCACAATCACAATGTGACTCAAACCAGGGATATTCCAAGATTGCTATGCAATGCCTTGACAAGGGTTGGAAGCCCGTTTTCAACGCAACAATGAAGGATTCCTTTGATTAATCAATGGAGTGATCAATGTTCTTGGATAGATTGAAGTGCAAACTTGAAGACTGATCAAGAGGTTGCACAATCAATGGAGGGCAAACTGGCCCAAGTAACCCAATTGCAAGCAATTGAAGAAAAATTCAAACACTTGAAGTTTTCTGAAATTTGGAATTTTATTCAACAATCAACATCCGTTTACAATGATTGAATCAATTATTTATAGAGCTAGGAATGAGGAGTAGGCTAATTACATGAGTTTCTAACGGTTATTAACGGCTATTTACAAACACGTGCCTACACGCGCCTAAAGAAGCTTAAAACAGAACAATCAAGACTATGCAGCAGTTGTTGGTTCTTCTGTCAACTGGGTGACCTTAGCCTCTATTTTCAGTCCACCTTTGGTGACTTCTAGGAGGTCTCTTGGATCATGGTAGCTAGACCCATGTGCAGAGATTCCAGCTCTACCCTCCACGTCATCTAATGGGTTCGGGTCACGTCTGGGCGGGCTTGCCAAGATGTCCTGGTAAGTGGTCAGAAGCTGCTGTGTGTTTTGGCTTGCTGTCCATGATGACTGTGCGACCTTTGCCTTACTCTTCCATGTGCTTTCAATGATCATGAGTAGGACCCTTGAACCATGGTAGCTAGGTTCAAGTGTGGAGATTCCAAATATATCCTCCACGTCATCCCTTGGGCTTAGGATTCGTCTGGGTAGGCCCGCCAAGGTGTCCTGGTCAGTGGAACTGGTCAGAGGCTGCTGATGCCTTTGATTTTGGGTTGTTGCAGGTCTTCTGTGTTCCTTTGATGCTTCAAGCTCTTGTTATTGCTTTCCCATAATTAGTTCCTGATCTTCCTTATTATTTAGGTTTATCTTGGTCTCATTATCATGTGTAGATAATGGCCTTGTATGCGTAAAATCAGAAACATCAAAATGATTTTTGTTGCTTTTGTTGTTGTTGTTCATTGATTCCTTGCTAGCATTTGGGTTGTTGTTGTTGTCCTCACATGAGCCTAGCTGATATGGCTCACAACCGAAGTGTGCAACAGGGAATCGTAAAAACAGTATAGGGCGCAAAGAAGCAAGGCATTAGATTCGTTAGCAAAGCAGATGCATAGTCATATGACACTAGCATTAGTTCGCCAACAAGAATGTACATATACATTCAAGGGAAGTCGCTAGCATTACCTTAGAGGCTAGGACTACATTACCGTGCAGTAGGTTACATTGCTACTTGAAAATAAGGAATAACTTGAAAGCTCGTATATGACTTCATGCTAATAACATCAACAAAAACCTTGCTCTCACATAGTAAATAACTCTCAATCAACCGATAATGTCCTAGATTTCGTAGTCTGAATTATACAGAGTACAAGTTTGTGTCTCGCGTTTAATAAAATTTCAAAGCAAAACATTTAATTTAATTGAAGGATAAGCCATAGATTTCTCTAGAATCTACAAGTGTACAATCTAGAATTTGCAATACAAATTATGCTTACATTTTATGCATATTCTCAGTAAAATCGGCGATACCAGCCCCAGGTATATATCCTTGGAGCTTATTTTGGTCCAAGTAAAGCTTCTGAAGATTTTTTAAAATGCCAAGTTCAGGAGGTATCAATCCCATCAACCCATTAGACTCAAGGTTCCTAAAAACAAAAGTGCAAAATATGAAACTAATTTAAGAAAAACTTAAGAAACTAGCACAAGCAATTATACCAAATAACTTAATACATTTTCACAAGGCTATTTAAATTCCCCATTCCATGTGGAATTGGCCCAGATAGATGATTTGCTCCAAGATCCAAAACCTCGAGGTTCTTCAATTTGCCAATTTCTTTAGGAATAATGTCAATCAAATTATTCCCATGAAGGTGTCTGAAATTAACAGATAAAGCATAAGTTTAAACCTAATCTAAAACCAAAAACAAAAAACACCCAAATGAATGAATGATCAACATACAATTCATGCAAATTTGACAGTAGACTCAATTTAGGAGCAACAAATCTCTTTACATATGATCCTGGAATGTTCCTAAAGGATAAAATAGAACCAAAACACTTAATCATAGGATATAAAAAGGGCTTAGGAATGACTAATAACTTCAAATTTAGTAAAAACATTGTGCATAATTCATCAATAAGGGTAATTTTCTTATAGCTCAACAATCAAAGTAAAATTCCCCAAGAACAAGTATAAGGTAAAGTACGTAATGATCCAACTAGAACCCATGATGGATAGAAACAAGGACAAAAACCATAAGTTGCAAATTAAAAAAGTGAATAACGATCCAACCACTCACAAGACTCACAACTACTCCATATGATAATTAAATTCAACCACACCAATAAAAAAAATTCAACTTGATCAGGTATAAACGATCAGAAAAACAATCAAAAATAGTGAAAGTAGAATTGCAGTTGATGAACTTGACTATTCAAAATATAAATTACTTAAATCAATCAAAAGAAAAACAAGTGGATTTTTGGTTTAGACCAGACCGGACCGGAAACTCGAAATGAAGAGTTATTAAGACCCGGATGCAACCGGTCCGGTCCGGTTTAGGTTCGGTCTCAACCGGTTTCGATCCGGTCTCATTTTGTACACCCCTGCTTGTGTGGAGGGTCTTTGGAGTGTCGTGATGAGGGTGCGACGAAGAACAAGTGTATGGTACATAAGGGATGCATTGGTCAAGGCAAGACTCGAGGAGAACGTTGCATGACCAAGGAAGCAGCTCAGCACAAAGCAGCAGGTCCCTAATCCAGCCACTCAACCGGTCGAGCAGGTGTGGCTCGATCGAGCGGTGCATCAGTGGAGTCCAGTAGTTTCTGGAAGTTCACTTGACTGGTCGAGCATAAGGGGCTCAGCCGAGCGGGCTCCAGTACGCGTTTTTGCGAGTTTCTGTTTTAGTTGCTGGATTTCCTTGGTCTTCAAGGATTTGGTCCTAGGGCTTCTAATATGTGCTAGGCTTTATAAGAGAGTCTTAGAACATCACTAGAAGTAAGAGGAGAGACAAATACATTAGAGAAGTTAGAGCATTGGCTATTATAGTGTTTTCATTGTATTAGTGCCATTTGTGGAGTTTCACCATTAAAGGTGAAACCTTTATGGGTTAAGAGTGAGCTCTTGACTTTTATAAGTTGAGTCATTAGTGTAATTGTGATTATATTAATGATAAAATAGTTTATTTGAGGCATAAACACATTGTGTTGATTATTGTTGTGTTTTCTTGTTCATTCTCTGTTTTCTTGAGTCCGAACCATTTTCTTTCAAAATGAAAATGAGAAATCAAATCAAAGAACCAAGAAGGAAGATGAAAAATTAAGAGAAGAAAAGAAATGAGAAATCAAAGCAAAGAACAAGCAAACGGATAGAAAGGGATAGAATAGAGCAAAGAAGCAGGAGAAAGTTGTAAAGAAGCTGAGTGAACAGTATTTTCATTGTTCATCAGCAATTGATGAATAGTATTGTTCCTTTACAAACGTTTTATAATTAGAGGATTATTTCCATAATGAATTTAGTTAAAGCATTTTTATTTGTTGTCATATTTTAGTTGTGTCTCCATCTTTTTTTCAAGAACTTCCAATCTTACTCCTCTCTTGCTAAAATCTCATATTCTTTAACAGCAAACTTAAGAAAATAATTTTTGCATGAAATTAAATCCCATTTTTTGAAATGCGTGTAAAAAAACTTAATTAGAATTTTTGTTTTCTATAACATATTGGGTCGCTGATGAAAAAAATAGCAATAAATAAAAAATGGGTTTATTTATTTTTTGACAATCAAGGGATGAGGTTAAAATATAACCATGCACAAATACTCACTTTTTCAAGTAAAGTACTGGAAATAAATCCCAGCTAACTCTATCCTTCGTATACTATAAATCAACCAAAAATCTCACGGAAGACATTCTCATTATGAGGCGAGTACTAATGTGGGTTGATACAAACTTAAAAAAAAAATTAATTTTAATCTTAATGGTATCAATTTTGACATAAAGTGATCAATTTCAACTTAGTAAACATTAATGAATCAATAAAATAAAGAATTTTAATTTTCACCTAAAAGTGATTAATTCTGACATCAATGTGATCAATTTCTACTTAAAAGTTTATAACCTTAACTGGGTCATTTATGATCTTTATAAAGTCTTCAATATCAACATTAAAGTAATCAATTATATATAAAGTGATCAATTAAATGATTCGTTATATCTTATAAAAGAAATCAATTTTAACTTTAAAATATCAATTATGACCTTAATTTGATCAATTAATAATTACCTATTATAGAAAATTATAATTACACCCATCATATCATATCATATAATACCATAAAAGAGCTAGAAAATTTCACATGGTGATTTTATAGAATTTTGCATTAATTTTGATTTTAATTATTGAATATAAGTTTTTAAAAAGATTTTTATTAAATTAAATTATTAAATATACAATATTATAACAGAATAGGATAATTAGACGATTTTATAGAGCTTTATCAAAGCATTCTCTCGGAAGACTTGTTATTAAATCAATTTTTCTTCCCACTTCATGAAAAACAAAAGCCCGTTGCACCGCCAGAAATTTGACCGTTAATTGCATTTAAAAAGTCCACAAAACCAGAGATGACCGTTGCAAAACCCTCGCACTCTTTAACTTTTCAAATCTCCTCAATATATCCTTCACCCTTTCTCATCTCTACCCTTTCTCTGTTTACCCTTTCTCTGTTTCTTTCTCTATCATCATATCACATTCATATCCTAATCCAAATCCAAACCAACAAAAAAGCTCCATAATTTACATCAATGGAGTCGAAATCCCAACACCCACTTCACCAAATCGCCGAAACCCCAACCCACAAACTCCTCCTCAAACAATGGCTTAAAGAACAAGACCTGATTCTCGGCAGAATCTCCCTCAAAGAATCCCAAATCGATGGAATTCAAAAAGAAATCACAAATCTTTACACCATTTTTTTCCTTTTCCATTCATTTTCTCTCCTCTTTCTGTTCAACATTTCCACCATTAATAATCCCACTTCCTGTAAAAAATCATGGGTTCCTTCTCTTTGTTCTTTGTTCTTTTCCATGGCGGTTATCTGGGCAATTCGGTACAAAACTGATGTAGATTCCCATCTTCAGAAGCTTCTAGAAAGGGAAAAGGAAGATTGGAAGTTATTAGGGAAATGTGTGGAGGAATTGAAGAAGAAAGGAATTGAATTTGATTTGTTGAAGGAAGTTGATGCACTAAGAAGGGCTAAAAGTATGAGGATTGAAACTAAAGTTGTTAGAAAATGGTCTTCTAGAGATTTTGTTACTATGTTTTTCTTTGCTATTTCTTGCCTTATTTTGGGTCTAACTAGGGTTATCTTGTGTAGTTAGGTAAATACTATAGTCTATATATGTTGGGTTGGGTACTTATTTTGTTAGGTATTTTTGGGGTTTTTGTAAGGTGATTATTTATTTCATGGCTAATGAATTATTTTGGGGAAATTGTGTATTGATTGGTGTCTAAAGCCAATCTTAAATCAAATAAAATTGTTTTTTTGTAGTATAGTGAATGTATAATATATTTTGACTTCAACAATATCATATGGAAGAATCACGTGAACAAAAAGTTTAAATCGGTTAATAATAATGTCAAGAAACCAACTTAAAAAAATTAAATCGCTTCATTAGGCCCTTAAAATGTGTAATGTTTTATTTTTGTTACTCCATTTAGTTGGAAAAATGTGGTAAGATTAATGATTATTAGTTGTTTGGCTTTAGAAACATACTACAATGGTAAGATCAAATGATTATTAGTTGTTTGGCTATTGCCAAGGGTTATTGTGTATATGTGCATCGTATAGAACTCTCTAAATTAGAGAACCTCAAATATTAGTCAATGTTAGTTTACATTTTCTTGGATTTAATCTAATTACTTATTTTTAGATCCTAAAATTATGAAAAAATAGAATAAATAAGGCTTTTAAAATTAGTGCGTATTTTTCCTCCGCCCCGGATTGTTTTGTTGCTTGCAATTTGGTCAATCTTAAATTGTTAAGTGACCAACTTAAAAAAAGTTTAACTAATTGTTGAGATCAAAAAATATGTTATATATTCTAATAACATGTCTCTCACAAGAAAGCCATTTTGGGCTAGAAGTGCGCTCATATTTGGCAATAAGTAATTTCCCTTTAAATGAGGGGTGCATGCGATTTGAACTTATAACCTCTTTGTTACATTGACTCTAATAAAATGTCAAAGTACCAATCCAAAAGTTTTATTCTAATAACATGAAATAGAATTGTTGATTGCAATGAAATGATTCATGTTGATATTTCTAATGCTATGCTTATATATATATATATATATATATATATATATATATATATATATATATATATATATATATATATATATATATATATATATATATATGGGAGGGATCCATTGAGAAGGACTCTACACCCTTGATTTTACTAAAATAAAAAAAATCTGTGGTCATGATTGAGCCAAAACTCATAATTTTAAAAATAACTATATTATACAGAAAGGTAACTATGAAATAATTTTTAAAATGTTCTTAATTTATAACATAATGTCCTTTTTTTATGTATAGTAATCAAACAAAAATCTTTCTCACCCTTCTCATTTTAAAATCTTTCTTATTTGATCATATATATATATATATATATATATATATATATATATATATATATATATATATATATATATATATATATATATATATATATATATATATATATATATATATATATATATATATATATATATATATAATGGCGGAGCTAAAAAAATAAGTGATGTCCAAAAAAAATATAAGAAATTTGTGGGTTACGAACCCTAGTCATTCATGTTATAGACATTACACTAACAAACTCATTTAAGGTATATTAACATATACTACTTGATTTTGTTTTAAATTTAAGTGACGTCAACATGATTACACATTAGATCTGCCCATGAACAGATCTAATAATTGCAAGTATAGGTGTTCATTCGGGTGATCGAGTCGGTTTCAGACAGGTGTCATTCGGTTTAGTTGTATTTCAGATCGGTCATTTTTCGGATGCGTATTACGGCGGATCACACTCGGGTCAGGTCGGTTAGTCACGGTTCAGTTGAAGATCGATTATTTGAGCTATCGGGTTAGCATCGGTTCGGTGTCGGTTGAAGTTCGTGTCGAGTAGTCAATTGGTCTGGGACTGTCATGGGTTAATAATTGGTTCAGTTTTACCTGGTACAGATCGGATTCGGGTATTATTTTCCAGTAGAATTCAGCTACGAATTAATTATTACTATAGATCGAGTCAATATCAGATTAAGTTGTTTGCATTTTTTAATTGCTGATAAGACTCCCCTTAGTTAAGGAAAAATAGTTAAAATGCAAATCATTTAATGATTATTACTTTGTTACTTGTACTAGTTTGACTGTAAATTAAAATTAAAGTTTTATCATGTTTCATCTAAATTGATTAAAAATAGTTACATACATATTGACCATTAATTATTAACTCTAAATATATGAAACCATGTATGTATAAAATTTAATTTATTAAAATTTCTATTACTTTATTTAATTAACTAATAAGATGATTGAATATTAGTCGATCATACCTCTATGTTAAAAATTGGTTCAGGTTTATGGCATTTTCGATTAAAAATTCGTTCAGGTTAAGTCGGTTTTAGCCAGATCAAGTTCGGTTTTGAGCATTCTTTGGGTCGGGTATGACTCGGGTCGGTCACTATTAGTTTCGGGTAATCTCGGTTAACGGTTATATGTCGATTATAAAAATTGGTCGCAGTTCGGGTTCGATTTTACGATTTTCGGTCGTAAATCGGTTTGGGCACAACTTTGATTTGGATATCGGTTCGATAAACATAAAAAAGAAACGTATTTTCGGGTCGATTAACTTTCGATTTCGGTTCGGATTTTCGGGTCGGGTCAGATTTGAACAGCTCTAATTGCAAACCAATATGGGAACAAAGAGACTTCCTCACATGCTACATATGTGAGTACACAAACCAACTCATCTAAAGTGTGTTTACTAGGCTTGTTTAAAAAATCCGTTCCGCTTAATCTGACGCATTGAACCACAAATGACGAGTTAATTTTTAAAAAAATATTAATTACGAGTCGGGTCATGGGTCGCAAATTGTTTTGCAACGGGTACGGGGTACACGCTGACCCGTAATTATAGATGGAATTTTTTTGTTAGGTTTTCACTTAAAACATACTGACCCAATTACACACTTGCACTCCTTCAATTACACACAGAAAGGCAGATACAGCCATTTCTGAAACCTTCTTCTATTCTTCATCATCACTTATTCTGTTCTTTACTTCGTTTCACATCACTGTATTTTTTTTTTTGATTTTTTTGAGTTTAGATTTATTTATTTTTTTTTTTTTGTTTTGATTTTTTTTTTTATTTCTCATCACTCGTTTGTTTGGATTGTTGTTTTTTAGTCTTGAATTTTTCTGCAAAATTGCATTGTCTTTCTTCGTAGTTTTTTATATTGATCTTGTTTTTTCACTTATTGTTCTAGATTGTTCTTTCATTCATATTTTATGATCATTTTTCTTTGAATTTGTTTTTTCATTTTTTAGCTTCATTGTTTATTCTTAATTTTGATTGTTAATGTTCTTCTCTGCCTTTTTTTATTGTTATTATTTTTTTTGGCTTCTTTTTTGTTTCAATTTGTATTTTTGATTGTTCTTGCTCTAAATTTCCAATAATAGTTGTCAAAAAATTCTGTATCAATTCCACATATTCTATAGAAAAATTGCCAATAAATTCATCCAAAATTAAAATCGGGTACCTATGTCGCGATTCGATTTTTCAGGGTAACCGACATCTGGTATCTGGATTAGTCAGGCCGGGACACGAACCGTTAAAATAGATACCCGACTAATCAGGTGCCGGGTAATCGGTTATGAACACCCTTAAATTATTTACGTATACTAATTGATTTTGTTTTAAATTTTAGTGATTTCAACTGACCTTAAGGATTATACACTAGATCTGCTCTTGAACAACACTAATGATAGCAAGCCAATATAGAACAAACAGAATTCCTCACATGCATACATATGTGAGTTTATGTGTGAAATGAAATTGACAATGTGAACTATCTGAATAAGAAAAACTGATACATTTGCTATATGGCACACTATGCAGTATGTACTGCAATGATAAGCATAGGCAAAAGTTGTAAAAACGAAGTCGATAGAAACAAAGTTCAGGGCCGAGTTGATGAGTAGTCGATAATCACTGAAACTTGAGAGGCACGGCACATCTTCTTTAGGTGCACTTGAAGGTGTTACTGGTCGAAGTAGTGCAAGCCATCGAGTGGGTTATAGATTGTAGTCATTGAATGCCTAATCGACTAAGTATGTATATGTTCGGTTGTTCCAACTTCAGCATCGGTTGATAACATTGCTAACACACGAGACATTTGTGGACGTTGTGCAGGTGCTGTGGCCACGCATAGCGTAATCTGGTGCAGAGAAACAAGGGAAACCAACAAACTGAAATTTGCCTTGTGAGAATAGAATGGAAATGTAGGACGATCATTATGATAGGAAAAATTACCGTGAATAATACAATATCTTGTTAATTTCACTACAATAATATCAACTATTAATTAACTATGAATAATACCAACTTAGGTGGTTTTTTTTCTAGTAAAATACCAACTTCAGTTTATCAACTAATATCAAATTTTTTGTCATATAATCTCCTATAGTTTGATTTTTAACATGTTAGGTATATTTTAAGGAAACACCCTTCAAAGTTGGTATTATTCATGATTAATCAAAAGGTTGTATTATTACTGGCAAATTTTCCTAAAAGATATTTATTAGTTTGGTAGTTTAAGGGGTCTATTTGATTGCACGCAGTCCTTATGCTCCCTAGAGGGATACGAGTATGATATGTTCGCTATTTTTTTTTCTAGACTTTGACTTTGTGCGGAATATGGGTTGATGACCATGAGTCCATGATCATGATCACGAATGGGGTTGGGCAAGGAGCTCGGTGTGGGAAGCTTACAACAACAGTAGCGCTCATATGAGTAATATTTATTTTTATTTTTATTTTTATTTTTTTCATAGTAATATTCTTGTGTAAAATCTTAATAAAATTTTTTATTTAATTATAATTACTTTACTTTCTTTTTAATTAAAAAAAAATTTAATCTTTAAATAAAGGTAATATTTTTTGATAAATATAAATTTGTAGACATCAATAATAATTAACGAAATTCAGTAAATTCCAATAAAAATTAAAATGCGCACATAAAAAATAGATACACAAATTAAAATACTAATAAAATTTTAAATGGATTCAATCAATTCCCAGTTTTTTTGGATTATTTTAATCCATATTTTTTTGGGATATTTAAGATGATTTTTGGTGTTTTTTTAACTAAAAAAATGGTACGAAAATAGGAAAGAAAATAGGAAAGAAAATAGGTAAATATGAAATTATGTCAAAAAAATATCTAAATTGGTCTCATTTTATAGATCTCGAAAAAGTATGACCGTTGGTATAATTTTTTTGAAAAAATAAATTTAATTAATTAAGAAAATAACTATTAAAATAAATAAATGGCTATTTTTTCCTCCAATGAGAAGGTGGCACATGAAACAGTGGGCATGGGCTGTGTCAGGGACATAATTTGCTGATTTTCGCATCTAATCAATGCTGGACACGTGGCAAAATAGGTGAAAAAAATTGGAGTGACCGTTCATTGCAACGGGTTACATGATGACCAAAATTGCCAACCTTTTTCCAATCCACCCAATATTAGATCACTATTAAAAGCATTTTTACTCTAGTTTGGTCATATGAGCTAAAATTAGATGACCAAGACTGATGCTCTAAGATCCCTTAAAGTAAGTGTCTCAAAATATTTCATATCGTTAGTTTACATTATCTTTTAGCATGTTTTAGGCCTTAAGTTACAAATAATTAAATAATATATAGAGCCTCTAAAATTATTATGTATTTTTACTTTGCCCCTGCAAAAGATGTGATTCTTCATCAAGGAATATTAATCCTTTAACCACTTCTAGGTACACTTTAAAACATTTAACCTTTAGCGGTCACTCTGCTCAACAAACATTACCCCAAAGTTTTAGGAGTGATTATTTATAGTTAATTTAAGAGAGAGTACTATAAAAAAATCAAAAAAATTATTTAACCGTTTGGTCCCCTTTTTCTTTATTTCTTATATATATATATATATATATATATATATATATATATATATATATATATATATATATATATATATATATATATATATATATATATATATATACATATATATATATATACATATATATACATATACATATATATACATATATATATATATACATATATGTATATATACATATATGTATATATACATATATGTATATATACATATATGTATATATACATATATGTATATATATATATATATATATATATATATATATATATATATATATATATATATATATATATATATATATATATATATATATATATATATATGTGTGTATATATATATATATGTGTATATATATATATGTGTATATATATATATGTGTATATATATATATGTGTATATATATATATGTGTATATATATATATATATATATATATATATATATATATATATATATATATATATATATATATATATATATATGTTCACCAAAAATTTTACTTCTTGATGTAATTACCACAAGTGCACGGATCGTCGCACTAACCAAGTCGTGTTCATAGGGAAACATGGTTATGCGTATTTATGCTTGCGTATTAGTCAGATAGAAAAAGGGGGTTGTTGAATGCACTAATCAAAAAAATATGTAGAAGTAAATAAGAGGTTAACAATCAATGACAAAAGGAGGTAGGGTTAACTCATTCATGATGACTTTTCGGTGGCGATACACTAGCTTCTTAAGGGTCATTAAAGGATAGTGAAACGCACTAAGAAGAGCAATCTGATCCTTGATCGGGCTTGGGATTGCTTCCAAGCTCTTCACCATCCTCACTCTCGTGAGTGAAGATGAAGATTCTCGGGCTATAAATCATCCGCTACTTGGTCATCCTTCCCTACTCTTGTAGGTGAAGGATAGAGCCCTTAGATGAGAGGGTGGATGCAAGGTTCAATCCTCATTGATCCCTCGCATTCGATTCTATTCATTGATCAAGGATTAGACTACCCAAAATTCAACTCTCGTTGGTATATTAGAAGCAACCATGACAATCCTTGACCAATGGGTAAATTAACCCCTTAACTAAGCATTAATCAACCCAATATCAACTAGATTTTCATCATCATCAAGCCATCAGAAGGGTTGAGTTAACCCCAACCCCAGAAAACTACTCACTACTCATTCTATTACTTAAAGACATCATAATGGAGAATATGAAAAGATATTGAATAACCAACAAACACAAAAATCCAAATATTAAAGCTATTGAGCAATAATGGTGAAAACTACAAACACGTATAAAACCAAAAGTAAACTATCAATAATAACTAAGAAGTATTAGGGCGTACCTACAAAAGATGGGAGCAGTTGGAAAACAAAGAAAAAAACCCAGAAAAATATTGAAGCTTAAACCTTCAACAATGGAGATTGATGAAGAAGAGAAGCCTCAATTAACAATAAACTAATAGATTGAACAACTATATAACTAAAATAAACTTTGATTGAATTATTTTTGTGATTTTCAATGTTGATTGTAAAAGATAAAACCTAGGGTTTAAGAACAAGGATGAAGGAAGAACTAAAAAGCATAAAATGATTCTTGCAAAATAAGCTAGTACAAGTTGTAAAGGTAATGTAAAAGGTGTGTTCTCATATTACAAAATATCAC